>NW_027490124.1:1409236-1619380 GCF_050948175.1 Xylocopa sonorina | reverse complement strand
AGATATAATATTCATTGCGAAGTGTCGTGTATACGCCGTATTCACTTCAAAAGAATGTAAGTGCGACACTTCCATGCTAGGAAATAGCGTTTGCAGATGTCTCCGCATCGAGGCCATAGAGTTCTAATGCTTCTTAAAATGCGATATCGCATCTCTCCTCTATGTTCCATGATAAGATATAATATTCATTGCGAAGTGTCATGTATACCTCGTATTCACTTCAAAAGAATGTAAATGCGACTATTGCTTGCTAGGAAATAGCATTTGCAGATGTCTACGTATCGTAGCGAAAGAGTTCTAATGCTACTTAAATCGCGATATCGCCTCTCATTTCTATGTTTCGTGATAAGATATAATATTCATTGCGAAGTGTCATGTACACCTCGTATTCACTTCAAAGGAATGTAAATGCGACACGTCCATGCTAGGAAATAGCGTTTGCAGAAGTCTACGTATCGTAACAGTAGCGTTCTAATGCTTCTTAAGACGCGATATCGCATCTCTCTTCTATGTTTCATGATAAGATATAATATTCATTGAGAAGTGTCATGTATACCTCGTATTCACGTCAAAAGAATGTAAATGCGACTATTGCTTGCTAGGAAACAGCGTTTGCAGATGTCTACGTATCGTAGCAAAAGCGTTCTAATGCTACTTAAATCGCGATATCACATCTCGTTTATATGTTTCGTGATAAGATATAATATTCATTGCGAAGTGTCATGTATACCTCGTATTCACTTCAAAAGAATGTAAATGCGACTACTGCTTGCTAGGAAATAGCGTTTGCAGAAGTCTACGTATCGTAGCAATAGCGTTCTAATCCTACTTAAATCGCGATATCGCATCTCATTTCTATGTTTCGTGATAAGATATAATATTCATTGCGAAGTGTCATGTATACCTCGTATTCACTTCAAAAGAATGTAAATGCGACACTTCCTTGTTAGGAAATAGCGTTTGCAGATGTCTACGGATCGTAGCGATAGAGTTCTAATGCTACTTAAATCGCGATATCGCCTCTCATTTCTATGTTTCGTGATAAGATATAATATTCATTGCGAAGTGTCATGTACACCTCGTATTCACTTCAAAAGAATGTAAATGCAACTAATGCTTGCTAGGAAATGTCGTTTGCAGATGTCTACGTATCGTAGCAATAGCGTTCTAATGCTACTTAAATCGCGATATCGCATCTCATTTATATGTTTCGTGATAAGATATAATATTCATTGCGAATTGTCGTGTATACCCCGTATTCACTTCAAAAGAATGTAAGTGCGACACTTCCATGCTAGGAAATAGCGTTTGCAGATGTCTCCGCATCGAGGCCATAGAGTTCTAATGCTTCTTAAAACGCGATATCGCATCTCTCCTCTATGTTTCATGATAAGATATAATATTCATTGCGAAATGTCATGTATACCTCGTATTCACTTCAAAAGAATGTAAATGCGACTATTGCTTGCTAGGAAATAGCATTTGCAGATGTCTACGTATCGTAGCGATAGAGTTATAATGCTACTTAAATCGCGATATCGCACCTCATTTATATGTTTCGTGATAAGGTATAATATTCATTGCGAAGTGTCGTGTATACCCCGTATTCACTTCAAAAGAATGTAAGTGCGACAATTCCATGCTAGGAATTAGCGTTTGCAGATGTCTACGTATCGTAGCAATAGCGTTCTAATGCTACTTAAATCGCGATATCGCATCTCATTTATATGTTTCGTGATAAGATATAATATTCATTGCGAATTGTCGTGTATACCCCGTATTCACTTCAAAAGAATGTAACTGCGACACTTCCATGCTAGGAAATAGCGTTTGCAGATGTCTCCGCATCGAGGCCATAGGGTTCTAATGCTTCTTAAAACGCGATATCGCATCTCTCTTCTATGTTTCATGATAAGATATAATATTCCTTAAGAAGTGTCATGTATACCACGTATTCTCTCCAAACGAATGTAAATGCGACACTTCCTTGCTAGGAAATGGCGTATTCAGATGTCTACGTATTGTAGCAATAGAGTTCTAATGCTACTTAAATCGCGATATCGCATCTCATTTATATGTTTCGGGATAAGATATAATATTCATTGCGAAGTGTCGTGTATACCCCGTATTCACTTCAAAAGAATGTAAGTGCGACACTTCCATGCTAGGAATTAGCGTTTGCAGATGTCTCCGCATCGAGGCCATAGAGTTCTAATGCTTCTTAAAACGCGATATCGCATCTCTCTTCTATGTTTCATGATAAGATATAATATTCATTGCGAAGTGTCATGTATACCTCGTATTCACTTCAAAAGAATGTAAATGCGACTATTGCTTGCTAGGAAATAGCATTTGCAGATGTCTACGGATCGTAGCGATAGAGTTCTAATGCTACTTAAATCGCGATATCGCCTCTCATTTCTATGTTTCGTGATAAGATATAATATTCATTGCGAAGTGTCATGTACACCTCGTATTCACTTCAAAGGAATGTAAATGCGACACGTCCATGCTAGGAAATAGCGTTTGCAGAAGTCTACGTATCGTAACAATAGCGTTCTAATGCTTCTTAAGACGCGATATCGCATCTCTCTTCTATGTTTCATGATAAGATATAATATTCATTGCGTAGTGTCATGTATACCTCGTATTCACTTCAAAAGAATGTAAATGCGACTATTGCTTGCTAGGAAATAGCGTTTGCAGATGTCTACGTATCGTAGCAATAGAGTTCTAATGCTACTTAAATCGCGATATCGCATTTCATTTATATGTTTCGTGATAAGATATAATATTCATTGCGAAGTGATATATACTCCTCGTATTCACATCAAAAGAATGTAAATGCGACACTTCCATGCTAGGAAATAGCGTTTGCAGAATGTCTAAGTGTCGTAGCAATAGGGTCCTAATCCTTCCTAAGGCGCGATATCGCATCGCAGTTCTATGTTTCATGATAAGATATAATTATTCATTGCGAAGTGTTATGTATACCTCGTCTACATTTCCAAAGAATGTAAATGCCACACATCCTTGCTAGGAAATATCGTTTCCAGATGACTACATATCAAAGCAATAGTGTTGTATCGCTTCTTAAAACACGATAAAGCATTTCAGTTTTGTGTTTCACGATAAGATATAATATTCATTGCGAAGTGTTAGGTATACCTCGAATACACTTCAAAAGAATGTAAATGCCACACTTCCTTGCTAGGAAAAGCGTTTCCAGATTTCTATGTATCGAAGCAATAGAGTTCTGATGCTCCTTAAAACGCGATATCGCATCTCATTTGTGTTTCATGATAACATATAGTATTCATTCCGAAGTGTTATGTACACCTCGTCTACACTTCAAAAGAATGTAAGTGCCACACCTCCATTCTAGGAAATGCGTTTCCAGATATCTACGTATAGAACCAATAGTGTTCCAATATTTCTTAAAACGCGATATAGAATCTCGTTTCTATGTTCCATGATATGATATAGTATTCATTGCGAAGTGTTATGTATAGCTCGTCTACACATCAAAAGAATGTAAATGCCACAATTCCTTGCTAGGAAATAGCGTTTCCAGATTTCTACGTATCGAAGCAATACAGTTCTAATGATCCTTTAAACGCGATATCGCATCTCAATTCTATGTTGCATGATAAGTTATAATATTCACAGCGAAGTGTTATGTATAAGACGTATACACTTCAAATGAATATAAATGCCACACTTCCTTGCTAGGGAATAGCGTTTCCAGATTTCTGCGTATAGAAGCAATAGCGTTTTAATGCTTCTTAAAGCGCGATATCGCACCTCAGTTCTATGTTGTACGATAAGACATAATATTCATTGCGAAATGTTACGTATACCACGTCTACACTTCAAGTGAATGTGAATGCCACACATTCTTGCCAGGAAATGCGTTTCCAGATGACTACGTATCGAAGCAATGTAGTTCCAATGCTTCCTCAAGCGCGATATCGCATCTCATTTGTATGTTTCATGATAAGATATAATATTCATAGCGAAGTGATATGTATAGCTCGTCTACACTTCAAAAGATAGTAAATGCCACACTTCCATGCTAGGAAATAGCGTTTCCTGGTCTCCACGTATCGAAGCAATAGAGTTCTAATGCTACTTGAAACGCAATATCTTATCTCATTTCTATGTTTCATGATAAGATATAGCAGTCATTGCGATGTGTTGTGTATACCTCCTCTACATTCCAAAGGAATGTAAATGTTACACTTCCTTGCTGGGCAATAGCGTTCCCAGATGTCTACGTATCGAAGCAATACAGGTTTAATGCGTCTCAAAACGCGATATCGCTTCCTATTTCTATGTTTCGTGATAAGATGTAATATTCATTGCGTAGTGTTATGCATACCTTGTCTACACTTCAAAAGAATGTAAATGCCACACTTTCTTGCCAGAAAGTAGCGTATGCAGATATCTACCTATCGAAGCAGTGGAGTTCTATTGCTTCTTAAAACGCGATGTCGCATCGCAATTCTATGTTTCATGATATAATACAAGATTCATTACGAAGTGTTATTTATACCTCGTCTACACTTCAAAAGAATGTAAATGCACACTTCCTTGCTAGGAAATGCATTTCCAGATGTCTACATATCGAAGAAATGGAGATCTAATGCTTCTTAAAACTCGATACCGCATCTCATTTCTATGTTTCATGGTAAGATATAATATTCATCGGGACGTGTTGCATACATCGTCTACACTTCAAAGGAATGAAAATGCCACGCATCCTTGCTAGGAAATGCGTTTCCAGATGACTACGTATCGAAGCCTGGAATTTATGCAGTTATTTATTATTCACTTATTGCTCAAACGACAAAGATTCTGACCACTTCAAAATGGTTGACTTTCATCAATTTTCTTAAAAATTGAAATACTGCCCAACTGCTTGCATTAAAGACTGTAATTAAAGCTTTCGAAACATTTTACCTCTTATAGATGAATTCTGGAATTGAAATTGAATGTTTGACTTTTGTAGCTCCTGTTTAGACATCTTTCTATTTGAATGTTCAAGTATTTTTCATATTCGTAATTATTAGAAATGTTTTACTTGATTCTTTTATTTAATATTTAGAATTTTCTGAGAAATATTTTTTATCGTAATGAACTATATAATTGCAATTATAATTCTTTATGAAGTAATAATAACAGAAAGGTATGTATCCATTCTTGTAGTTTTGTAAAGAGTATTTAATCTTACTATCTAAAATGAAACATTGAGATCTGTTTACAATCTAATGGAAATTAATTACCTTTGGATTCAAATTCACAATGATAATCTTCCATAGTTCAACAATTTTGTGAGCTGTCCTCAGGAATCCGCAGCTCAGTACTTATATAAAATGAACGACACAAAGAACAGCCTAACCAAACGTATTCGAACCGATTTTTCAATACTAATCTTATCATGTTTAACTTATGCTGCAAACTATTGAAATGCCCTTCGAAAAGTGTTTATTCACAGTGAAGTAAACGGTAAGTATTACGCCTTGCACCACTGTTCACAATACGTATGTTTCATTTACTATCAAAACCGTGAGTATTATCGCCTTTCTTTACTTTTTGTAACCTTCAATGCCTTCATGTTACAGATCGTTAAACTTGCTTTAAAATGCTCTATCGTATTACGGAAGAATGGACATACCAATTCATTTTAAAAAATGAAGGTAACCTTCATATGTCCAACATAACTCCACTTACAAAAAAACTATTTTCATCAACGGATGGCCCCTTTGTACTATGCAATTTTATATTAGCAAGAACTTCTATGAAACTTATAGTTTCGTGGATATCTGAGGTGCTAATTATTACTGCCCCACCCTGTATATTGTTATGGATGTGTCCAACAAGGCAACGATGAACAGAGTTAAATTTAATATTATGATGTTTATTATTTTACTCATAGTATATTTGTTTTTCTGGAATTTTGCACCGAGATATAGCACACGGGCAACACGGCCGTGACAATGACACTATCAGCTCACCATAGCTACACGCGTGGTTGTGGCGTAGGCTGACATTTACTAATGGGGAAGCTGTTTCCATAAAAATTATAAGCAAATATGAAAAATGACTAAACTGTGCAATTTATTTATTTTGATTCCAAAATAGATACACCGGCATAAAACAAAGATATAAGAACTCGATTTTATTATTTTCTATAAACTAGCTCGATAGGGCGATTTTTTCCATAAAGTCGATAATTACTTTGTCATAAAAATATACACACTTATTTTATATATATTTTCTTCAATTTATTGTTGCAAATTCATGCAATTGAGGGTTACATTAAATACGATGACAGCATGTTATTTCAAAAATTACACAAGGCGAAGTTAGGGACGCAACAGCATGAATTTTATTTTATAAGTAATATTTTTTTTATAAATAATATTTTTAGTCTATGATGGATTGAAAGAAATATATACGACTCGCTCAATAACTATAAATATAGGAAAACGACCATCAAAATGTCTATCAATACTCATATGCTGAACATCTACTGACATCTAACGGTTCTAATTTGTATGAAAGCATAGGTTCCCCATTGCCAAATGTGATCGTGCGTCATTGCTGAGGAGATTCATGAATGGAGCGATGATACGCGTGTCACCATGGTGCTGGTGCTGCGCGATTCGCTTGTCTAGAACGTGCTGGTAACACGTTCTGTCATTTTAGTCAACGAATCCGGTCACAGATGACTACGAATCAGTTGACACTCCTCGGAAGTGGCAATATAGTGCCGACATGGTATCGATACCATCTTGCCGTTTGTTATCTGGGATGCTTTTTAGTGCATTATTCGGAATTGAATTTGAACACATAGCTACTTAATCGCAAATTTGTATGTACTGTGACGTGGTGAAGTCACAAGGCTCGCTCACCCCCCCCCCCCCCCCCTGCTTCGGTTAGACTAGCTCGCAGATCACCACCCATGCGAGAAGCGCGACACGGACCATCGCGATAGCTGTATTTGCGAGGAGCGTGAAATACACGATGGTAGAACATCCCCCCCCCCCCGTTCGTTTCTCTCTCTCCGTTCTACGGATTAGACTGGCGAACTGAGGGAAGAAACGACCCATAAGACGTCTCTTCGGCGGATAATAAGACCGCAGGTTCGCGGAAGGGCTGTGCGCCGAGGTAGCGTGACGGGCTCGACGGTGGAGGAGTCGGGAAGTGAGCAAGAAGAGACCCTGAAGACCGAAGGATACGATTCAGAGCTCTGCAACGATAAGACCGCTGCCATAGTCCATGGAGACAAATAGGATGGTTCTCGGGTGTGAGAAGGACCTCTACCCCTCCCCTGAGCCCATGGAGAGGAAAACTCAAGATGCGCAGCGGAATTGCAGGTGAGCCGTGGAAAGCGCGGCGCGCGACACGCGCCGCAGTTCAAATAATCCACAGGACCCCCTCTAGACACACCAGAGGGGGCGATCAGGGAAGATCGCCGAAATCTACCGATCGATGCCCCGAACAATACCGAAGCGCATGGCCCTACCCCATCAAGGAGCCCTAAGGAGGATCTAAGGGGATCCGAAGACCCCCAGCAAACCTATATAATGAGCTAGCCAGCACGAAGACAGCCTCTTATTCTTCTGAACGACTTAGCGACTACTTAGCGAGCAACCGAGCAAGCGATTATACGGAGCGATTCGGAGGAGAGAGAGAGAGAGAGAGAGAGAGAGAGAGAGAGAGAGAGAGAGAGAAAGAGAGAGAGAGAGAGAGAGAGAGAGAGAGAGGTTGACGGACTGAACGAGATCCATACTTGTTGGAAACGAGAACGTGAGTCCTTATACGCTAAAGCGTCCCATTTGTTTCCTGCCGCAATTGTGATATCGCGTATTGTAATTTGTATTGTATAACGGGTGGTGATCCCCGGTCATTCGCGGCGTGTCGTATACCCTTTTGTAATACCGCGCCGAGGCAATCTGGAAAGAAGCCGTGAGTTCAGTATCCCGCGACCCTAATTTGCGCACTCGGCTAGAAGCAGTCGAGCGAAAGAGTATTTCGAAATTTCGAGGGTTATCTTGCACCGGGTTTCCCCCGGTTGCGTGGTTTATTAATTTTTGCTACTTCTTGAGTAGCTGGCGCCCAAAAAGTCCCAGCCTCGCAGCTTCGAAATACTTGCTGGATAGGAAATTTATTGCTCTGTACTTCGCGTTGCCGAAGCACGCGGATATTCTGTACCCCGATATAACCCCGGACTAAACTTCTGGATACCCCGTTATTATTGGTTCTATATACCCTTTTCTTGCGGATTGTAACGGGAAAAACCGTCACAGTACATAATTATACATGACTGCATAAAAAGGATGTCATATACTTTTATAATCAATGCCATATAAGAATATAAAACGATGAAATATCCACTCCCATCAGGAGTAAAAACAATGTTTGGTACGCAAAGTTCATTGCAAAATATGATCAAGCAGTTAATATATTAAATCACTGCACACAATAAATCACTGAATGTATAATGATATGAATAGTAAGAAAAACATATTTACCTGTTAGATGTTTATAAATTCAAATTTAAAAGTCCAAGTCACATTTAATATATTATTGTTTAACAAGGTGATTTAATGTTGTTTCAAATAGGCGTGCAGAACTAGCTCGTACTTCTGTCAATGTAATTTCAATCGAAAAATACAAAGGATAAGAGGAAATATTCTCCAATATATAACATATATAAATCAACGAATGCAAGAGAGAACACTCGATCTCGGTGTAACGAGACCGGGGCGTCATCCTGCAGTAATTGTATAACGCCTGTTCCGAGATGGTGTAGAGAGTGAATGTGGAGGGTGAAAAGCATAAAATAACAACAATGCAACTAAAGAGAAAGAGAAAGAGAATATGTGGCAGCATTGCATTTATTAAGAGGAAATCCTAGAAATATAAAACAACAGATTATATACCATACTGTAAGGGTAAGGTACAACGAAATAGACGATATCGTGAGAGAAACTAAAATAATCGAGAAACTTAAAAAGAAAATAATAGTTTAGATTGAGCGAATCAATATCACTGATCCCGGCAAGCTTAATGGAAAACGCATAACGATGAATCGGTTAGAGAATAAGATAGATGTTGGTCGCGGTTTGAGTGGCCCTGGGAATCCTTTGCCCGCATCAGGGCAGGCAGTAGGATGGTGGAGAGCCTGCCCTCCTGTTGCTTGGATCTATAGAATTCACATTCTATTGTAGAGTAGAAGCAGATAATTATAATGCTTTTCATAGAAGATTACAGCTTACTTAATTCGAAACGTTGAAATGAGATGAGTCATGGCATTGTATAATGCATTAGTACTCTATTGTCTCGACATGTAGACACTACGAAGGGCAATCCTGTTGCATGGAGCTGTAGAATTTACATTCTTATGAAGTTTTAAAGCAGATAAGCATAGAGCTATGCATAAGAGATTACAGCATTCTTACTTTGAAACGATGAAATGGGATGCGCCATCGCATTGCATGGAGAATTCTAGCTCGATTGCCTTAACAGACAGACACTACGGAGCGCCATGCCGTTGCATGGAATTATATAGTTCACATTCTATTGAAGACCTCTAGCAGTTAAGCACAATGTTATGGACATATGATTACAGATTTTTTGCATTGAAACGTTGAAATGAGATGCGACATCGCGCTGCATGAGGTATTAGAAATGTCTTGCTTGGACACGTAGAGATCTGGAAACGATATTCTGTTGCAAGTAAGTATAGGATTCACATCCTTCTAAGGTCTAGATGCAGACAAATTTAACATATTGCATAGAACATAGCAATTTACCATGAATCATTGAAATGACTTGCGACATCGTGTTGAATGAAGCAATAGAATTCTATTGCTCCGATAAGTAAACAAATGGAAACGCTATTTCCGAGCAACGAAGTGTGGCATTTACATCCTTTCGGAGTGTAGACAAGGTATACATAACATTGCACAATGAATACTATATCTTATCATGAAACATAGAAATGAGGTGCAATATCGCGTTTTAAGAAGAATTAGAAATCTATTGCTACGATACGTAGACAACTGCAAACGCTATTTCCAAGCAAGGAATACTCGCATTTACATTATTTTGAAGTGAATACGAGGTATACATGACACTTCGCAATGAATATTATATCTTGTCATGAACCATAGAAATGAGGTGCAATATCGCGATTTAAGTAGCATTCGAACTTTATTGCTACGATACGTAGACATCTGCAAACGCTATTTCCAAGCAAGGAATACTCGCATTTACATTCTTTTGAAGTGAATACGAGGGATACATGACACTTCGCAATGAATATTATATCTTATCATGAAACATAGAAGTGAGATGCAACATCTCGTTTTAAGAAGAACTAGAAATCTATTGATTTGATACGTTGACATCTGGATACGCTATTTCCTAGCAAGGAAGTGTCGCATTTACATTCTTTTGAAGTGAATACGGCGTATACATGACACTTCACAATGAAAATTATATCTTATCATAAAACATAGAAATGAGATGCAATATCGCGTTTTAAGAAGTATTACATCTCTATTGTTATGATACGTAGACATCTGCAAACGTTATTCCCAAGCAAGGGAGTGTCGCATTTACATTCTTTTGAAGTGAATACGAGGTATACCTACGTCTCCACAATGAATACTATATCTTATCATGAAACATAGAAATGAGGTGCAATATCGCGATTTAAGTAGCATTCGAACTTTATTGCTACGATACGTAGACATCTGCAAACGCTATTTCCAAGCAAGGAATACTCGCATTTACATTCTTTTGAAGTGAATACGAGGGATACATGACACTTCGCAATGAAAATTATATCTTATCATGAAACATAGAAGTGAGATGCAACATCTCGTTTTAAGAAGAACTAGAAATCTATTGATTTGATACGTTGACATCTGGATACGCTATTTCCTAGCAAGGAAGTGTCGCATTTACATTCTTTTGAAGTGAATACGGCGTATACATGACACTTCACAATGAAAATTATATCTTATCATAAAACATAGAAATGAGATGCAATATCGCGTTTTAAGAAGTATTACATCTCTATTGTTATGATACGTAGACATCTGCAAACGTTATTCCCAAGCAAGGGAGTGTCGCATTTACATTCTTTTGAAGTGAATACGAGGTATACCTACGTCTCCACAATGAATATTATATCTTATCATGAAACATAGAAATGAAATGCGATGTCGCGTTTGAAGAAGCGTTAGAAATCAGTTGCTCGATACGGTGACATCTGCAAACGCAATTTCCTAGCAAGGAAGTGTCGCATTTACATTCTTTTGAAGGGAATACGAGGTATACATGTCACTTCGCAATGAATATTATATCTTATCATGAAACATAGAAATGAGATGCGATATCGCGTTTTAAGAAGCATTAGAACACTATTGCCTCTATACGTAGACATCTGCAAACGCTATATCCTAGGAAGGAAGTATCGCACTTACATTCATTTGAAGTGCATGCGAGGTATACATGACACATCGCAATGAATATTATATCTTATTACGAAATATAGAAATGATATACGACTTCTCGTTTTAAGAAGCATTAGAACCCTATTGCTACGATACGTAGACATCTGAAAACAATATTTCCTAGCAAGGAAGTGTCGCATTTACATTCTTTTGAAGTGAATACGAGGAATACATGACACTTCGCAATATATATTGTATCTTATCATGAAACATAGAAGTGAGATGCGATATCGCGCTTTAAGAAGCATTAGAACTCTATTGCTACGATACGTAGACATCTGGAAACGCTATTTCGTAGCATGGAAGTGTCGCATTTACATTCTTTTGAAGTGAATACGAGATATACGTGACACTTGGCAAGGAATATTATATCTTATCATGAAACATAGAAATGAGATGCGATATCGCTATTTAAGAAGCATTAGAACTCTATTGCTTCGATACGGAGACATCTGCAGACGCTATTTCCTAGCAAGGAAGTATCGCATTTACATTCTTCTGAAATGAATACGAGGTATACATGACACTTCGCTATGAATATTATATCTTATCATGAAACATAGAAATGAGATGCGATATCGCGTCTTGAGAAGCACTAGAGCTCTAATGCTACGATACGTAGACATCTGGAAACGCTATTCTCTAGCAAGGAAGTGTCGCATTTACATTCTTTTGAAGTGAATACGAGGTATACCTACGTCTCCACAATGAATATTATATCTTATCATGAAGCATCGAAATGAGATGTGATATCGCGACTTAAAATGCATTAGAACTTTGTTGCTACGATACGTAGACATCTGCAAACGCTATTTCCGAGCAAAGAAGTGTCGCATTTTTATTCTTTTGAAGTGAATACGAGGTATACCTACGTCTCCACAATGAATATTATATCTTATCATGAAGCATAGAAATGAGATGCGATATCGCGGATTAAAATGCATTAGAACCCTATTGCTACGATACGTAGACATATGCAAACGCTATTTCCTAACAAGGAAGTGTCGCATTTAGATTCTTTTGAAGGGAATACGAGGTATACATGACACCTCGCAATGAATTTTATATCTTATCATGAAACATGGAAATGAAATGCGATATCGCGTTTTGAGAAGCACTAGATCCCTGTTGCTACGATACGTAGACATCTGGAAACGCTATTCCCTAGCAAGGAAGTGTCTCATTTACATTCTTTTGATGTGAATACGAGGTATACCTACGTCTCCACAATGAATATCATATCTTATCATGAAACATAGAAGTGAGATGCGATATCGCGTTTTAAGAAGCATTAGAACTCCATTGCTACAATGCGTAGACATCTGCAAACGCTATTAAATGGCAAGGAAGTGCCGCGTTTACAATCTTTTGAGGTGAATACGGGGTATACATTACACTCCACAATGAATATTATATCTTATCATGAAACATAGAAATGAGCTGCGATATCGCGATTTAAAAAGCATTAGAACTCTATAGCTACGATACGTAGACACCTACAAACTCCATGTAATAGCAAGGAAGTATCGCATTTACATTCTTTTGAAGTGAATACGAGGTATACATGACACTTCGCAATGAATATTATATATTATCATGAAACATAGAAATGTGATGCGATATCGCCTTTTAAGAAGCATTAGAAATCTATTGCTTCGATGCGTAGACATCTGCAAACGCTATTTCCTGGCAAGGTAGAGCCGCATTTACATTCTTTTGTAGTAAATACGAGGTATACATGACACTTCGCAATGAATATTATATATTATCATGAAACATAGAAATGTGATGCGATATCGCCTTTTAAGAAGCATTAGAAATCTATTGCTTCGATACGTAGACATCTGCAAACGCTATTTCCTGGCAAGGTAGAGCCGCATTTACATTCTTTTGTAGTAAATACGAGGTATACATGACACTTCGCAATGAATATTATATCTTATCATGAAACACAGAAATGAGATGCGATATCTCGATATAAGAAGCATTAGAACTCTATTGTTTCGATACGTAGACATCTGGAAACGCGATTTCCTAGCAAGGATGTGTCGCATGTACATTCTTTTGAAATGAATACGAGGTATACATAGCATTACACAATGAATATTATATCTTATTACGAAACATTGAAATGAGATGCGATATCGCGATGTAAGAAGCATTAGATCTCTATTGCTTCGATACGTAGATATCTGGAAACGCTATTTCCCAGCAAGGAAGTGTCGCATTTACATTCTTTTGAGGTGAATACGAGGTATCACGTCCGGTGAAACTATTTTCCGTTGCTCCGGAGGCTTTACGACACGAGCCTATTTTTCGGTAATTCGGTCCGCGGGAACGCGTTAAGACCGGGTCCGACAATTTTGACTGACGCGACACTAGCGAAAACACTCGGGATAACAAGGGAATGACCCTACCTTTCGATGACTTCTGTCTCGATTTGTACGTGGAAACGGCTTGGAGGGTCTTTCGCTGGGATCGTAGCGGATTTCGTTCTGTTGGCTGCTACGGAAATCTCGATCAGTCGCCAGCGAAGAGAAGGACGGCGGTCGGAATTCAGCGATGATGCTGAATGTGGCAGAATCGGCGTGATGCGTCGTGGTGTCTGGATCGGAAGCGTCGACGGTCGCTTCGGAAAACGGCGTCTGGGCTGGTGCGAAGGCAGGTCGCTGGTATACGAGGGTTCTCGGAACGCCCTCCAAATATTCACGCACAAGTGATCGTATAAAATTCTTCCTACTCGCACGTCGCGTTCTTCGCAAACCGGAAGCATGATTCATTCACCAGGTTTTTCTGTACTTTCGACTAAGATCTGAAGGATAAGCGGCGGTCTCAACGTCACAAAGCCGATTTCTATACTCCTTCAATTTGATGAAGATCAACCCCAGTTGTATGGAAGGACCCGTGAAAGAATTCGTAGTTAAATGTAATGTTAAAAGTAGATCTAGTATTATAAACACTTGATAAAATTAATGGATGTGGAAATAGTAGACTTGCTAAAAGAACTTGTACTTGGATATAGTTATAGTAAAAATAAAATATATTCTAGGTTTAAAGTATACAAGAACTGGAATTATTCTAAGTCTAAGACTAAGTTAAAATGGAAATAGAAATACAATGCCTGAACCCCACATTGAGGTGGCTAACGATCTAGTACTAGAGCTTTCGACTCCTTGGTAGGAGATCTCGAGTCAGAGTGTGTGCTCTGGAGACGCGTCTCTGACCTCCTCGGTTCGCGGGGCGCTACGGTCGCGGACGCTGGTGGTAGGGAGATCGCGGTCCCGCGAGTGGGGGACTCGCGTCTCGAGGAGGAGAGCGCGCGGTCCAGCGAGTGGGGACCCGCGGCTCGTGGTGGGGCTAGCGGCGCATGCCGCTGGCCGGACGCATATTACTTAGTGTAACTTAGATCTAGGAATTCTTATATATGCGTCATGATATGGTATGTATGTCCTAGCTTAGAAGTAATATATAGGTTCTAGCAGATCCTGTTCCCGGAATTGGAAAAGACCCCATTTCAGGTGATGGGCTGCGGCTACGTCTTCCTGCAGTACGCAATCCTCGGTGCGAGGGAGATAGGGCTGCCGTCCTTGGTGCGGCCGAGACATGTATACTCGGTGGTGCGAGTGAGACACTGGTGCCCGGTACGAGCGAGACAGGTATACTCGTCGGTGCGAGTGAGGCAGCGAAACTCGGTGTAAGTGAGCGCGTGCAGGTATGCGCGCGCAAACACTTCCAGTTGCTGGTTCTGCAGGCAAGTTTGGCTGGTTGCATGCGTCCAGGGGTTGATGCTGGCGGGTGCGAGGAGGTTGATGGGTGGCAGGCGGTACGCAAGACGTCACAAAATGCTACACTTCCTTTCAAGGAAATTACGTTCCCAGATATCTCTGTATCGAAGCTATAGAGTTCTAATTCTCGTTAAAACGCGATATCGCACCTCATCTCTATGTCTCATGATAAGATATAATATTCATTGCGAAGTGTCATGTATACCTCGTATTCACTTCAAAAGAATGTAAGTGCGACACTTCCATGCTAGGAAATAGCGTTTGCTGTTGTTTCCGCATCGATGCCATAGAGTTCTAATGCTTCCTAAAACGCGATATCGCATCTCTCTTCTATGTTTCATGATAAGATATAATATTCATTGCGAAGTGTCATGTATACCTCGCATTCACTACAAAAGAATGAAAATGCGACACATCCATGCTAGGAAATAGCGTCTGCAGGTGTCTACGCGTCGAGGCAATAGAGTTCTAATGCTTCTTAGATCGCGATATCGCATCTCATTTCTCTGTTTCATTATAAGATATAATATTCATTGCGAAGAGTCATGTATACCTCGTATTCACATCAAAAGAATGTAAATGCGACTATTCCTTGCTAGGGCATAGCGTTTGCAGATGCCTAGGTATCGTAGCAATACAGTTCTAATGCTTCTTAGATCGCGATATCGCATCTCATTTCTATGCTTCATGATAAGATATAATATTCATTGCGAAGTGTCATGTATACCTCGAATTCACTTCAGAAGAATGTAAATGCGACACTTCCTTGCTAGGAAATAGCGTATTCAGATGTCTACATATCGTAGCAATAGCGTTCTAATGCTACTTAAATCGCGATATCGCATCTCATTTATATGTTTCGTGATAAGATATAACATTCATCGAGAAGTGTCATGTTTACCTCGTATTCACTTCAAAAGAATGTAAGTGCGACACTTCTATGCTAGGAAATGGCGTTTGCTGATGTCTCCGCATCGATGCCATAGAGTTCTAATGCTTCTTAAAACGCGATATCGCATCTCTTTTCTATGTTTCATTATAAGATATAATATTCATTGCGAAGTGTCATGTATACCTCGTATTCACTTCAAAAGAATGTAAGTGCGACACTTCCATGCTAGGAAATAGCGTTTGCAGATGTCTCCGCATCGAGGGCATAGAGTTCTAATGCTTCTTAAAACGCGATATCGCAGCTCTCTTCTATGTTTCATGATAAGATATAATATTCATTGCGAAGTGTCATGTACACCTCGTATTCTCTCCAAACGAATGTAAATGCGACACTTCCTTGCTAGGAAATGGCGTATTCAGATGTCTACGTATCGTAGCAATAGAGTTCCAATGCTACTTAAATCGCGATATCGCATCTCATTTATATGTTTCGTGATAAGATATAATATTCATTGCGAAGTGTCATGTATACCTCGTATTCACTTCAACAGAATGTAAATGAGACTACTCCATGCTAGGAAATAGCGTATTCAGATGCCTACGTATCGTAGCAATAGAGTTCTAATGCTACTTAAATCGCGATATCGCATCTCATTTCTATGTTTCGTGATAAGATATAATATTCATTGCGAATGGTCACGTATACCTTGTATACACTTCAAAAGAATGTAAGTGCGACACTTCCATGCTAGGAAATAGCGCTTGCTGTTGTTTCCGCATCGATGCCATAGAGTTCTAATGCTTCCTAAAACGCGATATCGCATCTCTCTTCTATGTTTCATGATAAGATATAATATTCATTGCGAAGTGTCATGTATACCTCGAATTCACTTCAAAAGAATGTAAATGCGACACTTCCATACTAGGAAATAGCGTTTGCAGATATCTCCGCATCGAGGCAATAGGGTTCTAATGCTTCATAAGACACGATATCGCATCTCACTCTTTTGTTACATGATAAGATATAATGTTCATTGCGAAGTGTCATGTATACCTCGTATTCACTTCAAACGAATGTAAATGCGAATCTTCCTTGCTCGGAAATAGCGTTTGCAGATGTCTACGTATCGTAGCAATAGGGTTCTAATGCTTCTCAAAACGCGATATCGCATCTCATTTCTATGCTTCATGGTAATATGTAATATTCATTGCGAAGTGTCATGTATACCTCGCATTCACTCCAAACAAATGTAAATGCGGCACTTCCTTGCTAGGAAATAGCGTTTGCAGATGTCTACGTATCGTAGCAATAGGGTTCTAATGCTTCTAAAACGCGATATCGCATCTCATTTCTATGCTTCATCATAAGATATAATATTCATTGCGAAGTGTCATGTATACCTCGTATTCACATCAAAAGAATGTAAATGCGTCTATTCCTTGCAAGGGCATAGCGTTTGCAGATGCCTACGTATCGTAGCAATGGAGTTCTAATGCTACATGAATCGCGATTTCGCATCACATTTCTACGTTTCGTGATAAGATATAATATTCATTGCGAAGTGTCATGTATACCTCGTATTCACATCAAAAGAATGTAAATCCGACGATTCCTTGCTAGGAAATAGCGTTTGCAGATGTCTACGTATTGTAGCAATAGCGTCCTAATGCTTCTTAGATCGCGATATCGCATCTCATTTCTATGTTTCATGATAAGTTATAATATTCATTCCGAAGTGTCATGTAAACCTCGAATTCACTTCAAAAGAATGAAAATGCGACTATTGCTTGCTAGGAAATAGCGATTGCAGTTGTCTACGTATCGTATCAATAGAGTTCTAATGCTTCTCAAAACGCGATATCGCATCTCATTTCTATGTTTCCTGATAAGATATAACATTCATGCCGAAGTGTCATGTATACCTCGCATTCACTTCAAAAGAATGTAAATGCGACTATTGCTTGCTAGGAAATAGCGTTTGCAGATGTCTACGTATCGTAGCAATAGCGTTCTAATGGTTCTTACATCGCGATACCGCATCTCATTTCTATGTTTCATTATAAGATATAATATTCATTGCGAAGTGTCACGTATACCTCGTATTCACATCAGAAGAATGTAAATGCGACTATTCCTTGCTAGGGCATAGCGTTTGCAGATGCCTACGTATCGTACCAATGGAGTTCTAATGCTACATGAATCGCGATTTCGCATCACATTTCTATGTTTCGTGATAAGATATAATATTCATTGCGAAGTGTCATGTACACCTCGTATTCACTTCAAAACAATGTAAATGCGACTCTTCCATGCTGGGGAATAGCCTCTGCAGATGTCTACGCGTCGAGGCAAAAGAGTTCTAATGCTTCTTGAAACGCGATATCGCATCTCACTTCTATGTTTCATGATAAGATATAATATTCATTGCGAAGTGTCATGTATACCTCGTTTTCACTTCAAAAGAATGTAAATGCGACTATTCCTTGCTAGGAAATAGCGTTTGCAGATGTCTACGTATCGTAGCAATAGAGTTCTAATGCTTCTCAAAACGCGATATCGCATCTCATTTCCATGTTTCGTGATAAGTCATAATTATCATTCCGAAGTGTCATGTATACTTCGTATTCACTTCAAAAGAATGTAAGTGCGACACTTCCATGCTAGGAAATAGCGTTTGCAGATGTCTACGTATCGTAACTATAGAGTTCTAATGCTTCTCAAAACGCGATATCGCATCTCATTTCTATGTTTCCTGATAAGATATAATATTCATTGCGAAGTGTCATGTATACCTCGTATTCACTTCAAAAGAATGTAAATGCGACTATTGCTTGCTAGGAAATAGCGTTTGCAGATGTCTACGTATCGTAGCAATAGCGTTCTAATGGTTCTTAGATCGCGATACCGCATCTCATTTCTATGTTTCATTATAAGATATAATATTCATTGCGAAGTGTCATGTATACCTCGTATTCACATCAAAAGAATGTAAATGCGACTATTCCTTGCTAGGGCTTAGCGTTTGCAGATGCCTACGTATCGTAGCAATGGAGTTCTAACGCTACATAAATCGCGATTTCGCATTTCATTTCTATGTTTCGTGATAAGATATAATATTCATTGCGAAGTGTCATGTATACCTCGTATTCACTTCATAAGAATGTAAATCCGACTATTCCTTGCTAGGAAATAGCGTTTGCAGATGTCTACGTATCGTAGCAATAGAGTTCTAATGCTTCTCAAAACGCGATATCGCATCTCATTTCTATGCTTCATAATAAGATATAATATTCATTGCGAAGTGTCATGTATACCTAGTATTCACTCCAAACAAATGTATCGCATCTCTCTTCTATGTTTCATGATAAGATATAATATTCATTGCGAAGTGTCATGTATACCTCCTATTCACTTCAAAAGAATGTAAGTGCGACACTTCCATGCTAGGAAATAGCGTTTGCAGATGTCTACGTCATTAGATCTATCGAAGCAATAGTGTTTAATGCTTCTTAAATCGCGATATCGCATCTCATTTCTATGTTTCGTGACAAGATATAATATTCATTGCGAAATGTGACTTATACCTCGCATACACTTCCAGTGAATGTAATTGCCACACTTCCTTCCTAGGAAATAGCGTGTGCAGATGTCTACGTATCGAAGCAATAGTGTTCTAATTTTTCTTAAATCGCGATATCGCATCTCATTCCTATGTTTCATGATAATACATAATATTCATTGTGGAGTGTTATGTACACCTCGTATTCACTTGAAAAGAATGTAAATGCGACACTTCCTTGCTAGGAAGTAGCGTTTGCAGATGTCTACGTATCGGAGCAATAGAGTTGTAATGCTCCTTAAATCGTCATATCGCATCTCATTTCTATGTTTCATGATAAGTTATAATATTCATTGCGAAGTGTCATGTACATCTCGCGACACTTCAAATTAATGTGAAAGCGACAGTTCCTTGCTAGGAGATAGTGTTTGCAGATATCTACGTATCGAAGCAATAGAGTTCTAAATCTTCTTAAATCGCGATATCGCAACTCATTTCTATATTTCATGGTAAGATATAATATTCATTGTGCAGTGTTATGTATATCACGTCTATACTTCAAATGGATGTAAATGCGACACTTCCTTGCTAGGAAATAGCGTTTGCAGATGTCTACGTATCGTGGCATTAGATTTCTAATGCTTCTCAAAACGCGATATCACTACTCATTACTATGTTTCATGATAATATATAATATTCATTGTGGTGTGTTATGTATACCTCGTATTCACTTCAAGAGAATGTAATTGCGACACTTCCTTGCTAGGAAATAGCGTTTGCAGATGTCTACGTATCGAAGCAATAGAGTTCTAATGCTTCATAAATCGTCATTTCGCATCTCATATCTACGTTTCCTGATAAGATATAATATTCACTGTGCAGAGTTATGTATATCTCGTCTATACTTCACATGGATGTAAATGCTACACTTCCTTGCTAGGAAATAGCGTTTGCAGATGTCTACGTATCGAAGCAATGGATTTCTAAAACTTGCTAATACGCGATATTGCATCTCATACCTATGTTTCATGATAATATATAATATTCATTGCGAAGTGTCATGTATACCTCGCATACACTTCAAATGAATGTGAATGCGACAGTTCCTTGCTAGGAAATTGTGTTTGCAGATATCTACGTATCGAAGCAATAGAGTTCTAAATCTTCTTAAATCGCGATATCGCATCTCATTTCTATGTTTAATGATACGATATAATATTCATTGTGCAGTGCTATGTATACCTCGTATTCACTTCAGTAGAATGTAAATGCGACACTTCCTTGCTAGGAAGTAGTGATTGCAGATGTCTACGTATCGAAGCAATAGCGTCCTAATGCTTCTTAAATCGTCATATCGCATCTCATTTCTATGTTTCATGATAAGATATAATATTCATTGCGAAGTGTCATGTATACCTCGTATTCTTTTCAAAAGAATGTAAATGCGACACTTCCTTCTAGGAAGTAGGGTTTGCAGATGTCTACGTATTGAACCAATAGAGTTCTAATGCTTCTCAAAACGCGATATCGCTACTCAGTACTATGTTTCATGATAATATAAAATATTCATTGTGGAGTGTTATGTATACCTCGCATGCACTTCAAATGAATGTAAATGCGACAGGTCCTTGCTAGGAAATAGCGTTTGCAGATATCTACGTATTGATGCAAAAGTGTTCTAGAGCTTCTTAAATCGCGATATCGCATCTCATTTCTATGTTTCAAGATAAGATATAATATTCATTGTGCAGTGTTATGTATACCCCGTATTCACTTCAAAAGAATGTAAACGCGACACTTCCTTGCTTGGAAATAGCGTTTGCAGATGTCTACCTGTCGAAGCAACAGATTTCTAATGCTTCTTAAATCTCAACATTGCATCTCATTTCTATGTTTCATGGTAAGATATAATATTCATTGTGGAGTGTTATGTAAACCTCGTATTCACTTCAAAAGTATGTAAGCGCTTCACTTCGTTCCTAGGAAATAGCGTTTGCAGATATTTACGTATCGTACCATTAGTGTTCTAATGCTTCTCAAAACGCGAAATTGCTAATCATGTATTCCATGTTTCATTACCATGTTACATGATAATATATAATATTCATTGCGAAGTGTCATGTATACCTCGCATACACTACAAATGGATGTGAATGCGACAGTTCCTTGCTAGGAAATAGTGTTTGCAGATATCTACGTATCGAAGCAATAGAGTTCTAAATCTTCTTAAATCGCGATATCGCATCTCATTTCTATGTTTCAAGATAAGATATAATATTCATTGTGCAGTGTTATGTACACCCCGTATTCACTTCAAAAGAATGTAAACGCGACACTTCCTTGCTTGGAAATAGCGTTTGCAGATGTCTACCTGTCGAAGCAACAGATTTCTAATGCTTCTTAAACCTCCACATTGCATCTCATTTCTATGTTTCATGGTAAGATATAATATTCATTGTGGAGTGTTATGTAAACCTCGTATTCACTTCAAAAGTATGTAAGCGCGACACTTCGTTCCTAGGAAATAGCGTTTGCAGATGTCTACGTATCGAGGAAATAGACATCTAATGCTTCATAAATCGCCATATCGCACCTCATTTCTATGCTTCATGATAAGATATAATATTCATTGCGCAGTGTTATGTATACCTCGCATTCACCTCAAAAAAATGTAATTATGACACTTCCTTGCTAAGAAGTAGCGTTTGCAGATGTCGACGTATCGAACCAATAGGCATCTAATGCTTCTTAAATCGCCATATCGCATCTCATTTCTATGTTCCATGATAAGATATAATATTCATTGTGCAGTGTTATGTATATCTCATCTATACTACAAGTGAATGTAAATGCGACACTTCCTTGCTAGGAAATACCACTTGAAGATGTCTACGTATCGAACCAATAGATTTCTAATGCATCTTAAATCGCCATATCGCATCTCATTTCTATGTTTCATGATAAGATATAATATTCATTGTGCAGTGTTATATATATCTCGTCTATACTTCAAATGAATGTAAATGCGACACTTCCTTGCTAGGAAATAGCGTTTGCAGATGCCTACGTATCGTAGAATTGGAGTTCTAATGCCTCTCAAAACGCGATATCGCCTCTTATTTCTATGTATCATGAAAATATATAATATTCATTGCGAAGTGTCATGTATACCTCGCATACACTTAAAATGAATGTAAATGCGACACTTGCTTGCTAGGAAATATCGTTTGCAGATGTCTACGTGTCGAAGCTCTAGGCATCTAATGCTTCATAAATCGCCATATCGCATCTCATTTCTATGTTTCATGATAAGATATAATATTCATTGCGAAGTGCCATGTATACCTCGCATACACTTCAATTGAATGTACATGCGACACTTCCTTGCTTGGAAATAGCGTTTGCAGATGTCTGCGTATCGAAGCAATAGATTTCTAATGCTTCTTAAATCGTCATATCGCATCTCATATCTACGTTTCATGATAAGATACAATATTCATGGCGAAGTGTCATGTATACCTCGTATTCCTTTCAAAAGAGTGTAAACGCGACACTTCCTCTCCAGGAAATAGCGTTTGAGGATGTCTATGTTTCGTGGCATTAGAGTTCTAATGCTTCTCAAAACGCGATATCGCTACTGATTACCATGTTTCATGATAATACATAATATTCATTGTGGAGTGTTATGTATACCTCGTATTCACTTCAAAAGAATGAAAATGCGACACTTCCTTCCGAGGAAATAGTGTTTGCAGATGTCTACGTATTGAAGCAATAGATTTCTAAAGCATGCTAATTCACGATATCGCATCTCATATCTACGTTTCCTGATAAGATATAATATTCATTGCGAAGTGACATGTATACCTCTTATTCCCTTCAAAAGAATGTAAATGCGACACTTCCCTGCTAGGAAGTAGCGTTTCCAGATGTCTACGTATCGAAGCAATATAGTTCTAATGCTTCTTCAAACGAGATATCGCATCTCATTCCTATGTTTCATGATGAGATATAATATTCATTGCGATGTGTCATGAATACCTCGCATACACTTCAAATGTATGTAAATGCGACACTTCCTTGCTAGGAAATAGCGTGTGCAGATGTCTACGTATTGTAGGAATAGAGTTCTAATGCTTCTTAAAACGCGATATCGCATCTCATTTCTATATTTCATTATAAGGTATAATATTCATTACGAAGTGTCATGTATACCTTGTGTTCACTTCAAAGGATGTAAATGCGACTCTTCCTTCCTATTAAATAGTGTTTGCAGATGTCTACGTATCGTAGCAATTGTGTTCTAACGCTTATTAAAACGCGATATCGCATCACACTCCTATGTTTCATGATAAGATTAAATATTCATTGCGAAGTGTCATGTATACCTCGTATTCACTTCAAAAGAATGTAAATGCCACACTTCCTTGCTAGGAAATAGCGTGTGCAGATGTCTTCGTATCGAAGCAATAGGTTTCTAATTCTTCTTAAATCGCCATATTGCATCTCATTTCTATGTTTCATGATAATTTATAATATTCATTGTGCAGTGTTATGTACACCTAGTATTCACTTCAAAAGAATGTAAATGCGACACTTCCTTGCTAGGAAATAGCGTTTGCAGACGTCTACGTATCGAAGCAATAGATTTCTAAAGCATGCTAATTCGCGTTATCGCATCTCATATCTATGTTTCGTGATAATATATAATATTCATTGCGTAGTGTCATGTATACCTCGTATTCCTTTCAAAAGAATGTAAATGCGACACTTCCTTGCTAGGATGTAGCGTTGGCAGATGTCTACGTATCGAAGCAATAGGGATCTAATGCTTCTCAAGACGCGATATCGCATCTCATTTCTATGCTTCATGATAATATATAATATTCACTGCGAAGTGTCATGTATACCTGGCATACACTTCAAGTGAATGTAAATGCGACACTTCATTGCTAGGAAATAGCGTTTTCAGATGTCTACGTATCGTAGCAATAGAATTCTAGTGCCACCTAAAGCGCGAAATCGCTCCTTATTTCTATGTTTCATGATGAGATATAATATACATTGTGGAGTGTTATGTATACCTCGTATTCACTTCAAAAGAATGTAAATGCTACACTTCCTTGCTAGGAAATAGCGTTTACAGATATCTACGTATCGTAGCAATAGAGTTCTAAAGCTTCTCAAAACGCGATGTCGCATCTCATTTCTATGCTTCATGTTAAGATATAATATTCATTGCGAAGTGTCATGTATACCTCATACTCACTTGAAAAGAATGTAAATGCGACACTTCCTTGCTAGGAAATAGCGTTGGCAGATGTCTACGTATCGAAGCGATAGAATTCTAATGCTTCTTTAAACGCGATATCGCATCGCAATTTGTTGTATCATGATAAGATACATTATTCATCGCGAAGTGCTATGTATACCTCGTCTACACTTCAAAGGAATATAAATGCCACACTTCCTCGCTAGAAAATGCATTTCGAGATGACTACGTATCCAAGCAATACAGTTCTAATGCTTCTTAACACGCGATATCGCATCTCAATTCTATGTTTCATGATAAGATATAATATTCATTGCGAAGAGTTATGTATGCCTCGTCGACACTTCAAAAGAATGTAAATGCGACACTTCCTTGCTAAGAAATAGCGTTCCCAGATGTCTACGTATCGAAGCAATAGAGTTCTAATGCTTTTTAAATCGTCATATCGCAATTTATTTCAATGTTTCATGATAAGATATGATATTAATTGCGAAGTGTTATGCACAACTCGCATACACTTCATATGTATATAAATGCGATACTTCCTTGCTAGGAAATAGCGTTGGCAGTCGTCTAAGTAGCGTAGCAATAGAGTTCTAATGCTTCTTCAAAGGCGCTATCGCATCTCATTTCTATGTCCCATGATATGATATAATTTTCATTGCGAAGTGTTATGTACTCCTCGTATACACCACAAAAGAATGTAAATGCTACACTTCCTTGCTAGGTAGTAGCGTTTGCAGATATATGCGTATCGAAGCAATTGAATTCTAATGCTTCTTAAATCGCGATATCGCATTTCATTTTTATGTTTCGTGATAAGATATATTATTCATTGCGTAGTGTCATGTATATCTCGTATTCACTTCAAATGATTGCAAATGCGCCACTTCCTTGCTAGGAAATAGTGTTTCCAGATATCAACGTACCGTAGCTATATAGAACTAAAGCTTCTTAAAATAAGATATCGCATCTCATTTCTATGTTTCATGATAAGATATAGTATTCATTGCGAAGTGTCATGTATACCTCGTATTCACCTGAAAGGAATGTAAATGCGACACTTCTATGCTGGGATATAGCGTTTGCGGATGTCTACGTATCGTAGCAATAGATTTCAAATGCTTCTTAAAACGCGATATCGCATCTCATTTCTATGTTGCATAATGAGATATAATATTCATTGCGAAGTGTCATGTGTACCGGGTATTCACTTCAAAAGAGTGTAAATGCGACACTTCCTTGCTTGGAAATAGCGTTTGCAGATGTTTACGTATCGTAGAAATAGTGTTCTAATGCTTCTTGAAACGCGATATCGCAAATCATATCTATGTTTCACAATAAGATATAATATTCAATGCGAATTGTCATGTATACCTCGTATTCACTTCAAAAGAATGTAAATGCGACACTTCCATGCTAGGAAATAGCGTTTGCGGATTTCCACGTATCGTAGCAATAGAGTTCTAATGCTTCTTAAAACGCGATATCGCATCTCAATTCTATATTTCATGATAATACATAATAGTCATTGCGAAATGTAACTTATACCTCGAATACACTTCAAAAGAATGTAAATGCGACACTTCCTGGCTAGGGAATAGCGTTTGCAGATGTCTACGTATCGAAGCAATAGGGTTCTAATGCTTCTTATAGCGGGATATCGCATCTATTTCTATGTTTCATGATAAGATATAATATTCATTATGGATTGTAATGTATACCTCGTATTCACTTCGAAAGAATGTAAATACGACACTTCCTTGCTAGGAAATAGCGTTTGCAGATGTCTACGTATCGTAGCAATAGAGTTCTAATGTACCTTAAAACGCGATATCGCATTTCATTTTTATGTTTCGTGATAAGATATATTATTCATTGCGAAGTGTCATGTATACCTCGTATTCACTTCAAATGAATGCAAATGCGACACTTCCTTGCTAGGTAATAGTGTTTCCAGATATCAACGTACCGTAGCTATAGAGTTCTAAAGCTTCTTAAAACAAGATATCGCATCTCATTTCTATGTTTCATGATAAGATATAGTATTCATTGCGAAGTGTCATGTATACTTCGTATTCACCTCAAAGGAATGTAAATGCGACACTTCCATGCTGGGATATAGCGTTTGCGGATGTCTACGTATCGTAGCAATAGAGTTCTAATGCTTCTTAAAACGCGATATCGCATCTCAATTCTATGTTTCATGATAATACATAATAGTCATTGCGAAATGTAACTTATACCTCGAATACACTTCAAAAGAATGTAAATGCGACACTTCCTGGCTAGGGAATAGCGTTTGCAGATGTCGACGTGTCGAAGCAATAGAGTTCTAATGCTTCTTATAACGGGATATCGCATCTATTTTTATGTTTCATGATAAGATATGATATTCATTATGGATTGTAATGTATATCTCGTTTTCACTTCGAAAGAATGCAAATGCGACACTTCCTTGCTAGGAAATAGCGTTTGCAGATGTCTACGTATCGTAGCAATAGAGTTCTAATGCATCTTAAAACGCGATATCGCATTTCATTTTTATGTTTCGTGATAAGATATATTATTCATTGCGAAGTATGTGTATGCCTCGTATTCACTTCAAATGAATGCAAATGCGAAACTTCCTTGCTAGGTAATAGTGTTTCCAGATATCAACGTACCGTAGCTATAGAGTTCTAAAGCTTCTTAAAACAAGATATCGCATCTCATTTCTATGTTTCATAGCAAGATATAATATTCATTGCGAAATGTCATGTATATTTCGTATTCACTTCAAAAGAATGTAAATGCGACACTTCCCTGCTATTAAATAGCGTTTGCAGATGTCTACGTATCGAAGCAGTAGATTTCTAATTCTTCTTAAAACGCGATATCGCATTTCATCTCTATGTTCCATAATAAGATATAATATTCATTGCGAAGTGTCATATATACCTCGTATTCACTTCAAAAGAATGTAAATGCGACACTTCCATGCTAGGAAATAGCGTTTGCGGATGTCTACGTATCGCAGCAATAGTGTTCTGATGCTTCCTAAATCGCGATATCGCACCTCATTTCTATGTTTTATGATAAGATATAATATTCATTGTGCAGTGTTATGTATATCTCGTCTACTCTTCAAATGAATATAAATGCGACACTTCCTTGCTAGGAAATACCGTTTGCCGATGTCTACGTATCGAAGCAATAGTGTTCTAATGCTTCTTAAATCGCCATATCGCATCTCATTTCTATGTTTTATGATAAGATATAATATTCATTGTGCAGTGTTATGTATATCTCGTCTACTCTTCAAATGAATGTAAATGCGACACTTCCTTGCTAGGAAATACCGTTTGCCGATGTCTACGTCTCGAAGCAATAGTGTTCTAATGCTTCTTAAATCGCCATATCGCATCTCATTTCTATGTTTCATGACAAGATATAATATTTGTTGTGCAGTGCTATGTATACCTCGTATTCACCTCAAAAGAATGTAAATGCGACACTTCCTTGCTAGGAAATAGCGTTTGAAGATGTATACGTATCGAAGCAATAGACTACTAATGCTTCATAAATCGCCACATCGCATCTCATTTCTATGTTTTATGATAAGATATAATATTCATTGTGCAGTGTTATGCATATCTCGTCTACTCTTCAAATGAATGTAAATGCGACACTTCCTTGCTAGGAAATAGCGTTTGCAGATGTCTACGTATCGAAGTAACAGAGTTCTAATGCTCGTTAAATCGTCATATCGCATCTCATTTCTATGTTTCATGATAAGATATAATATTCATTGCGATGTGTCATGTATACCTCGTATTCCTTTCAAATGAATATAAATGCGACACTTCCTTGCTTGGAAATGGCGTTTGAAGATGTCTACGTATCGAAGCAATAGGTTTCTAATGCTCCTTATATCGCGATATCGCATCTCATTTCTATGTTTCATGATAAGATATAATATTCATTGTGCAGTGTTATGTATACCTCGTATTCAACTCAAAAGAATGTAAATGCGACACTTCCTTGCTAGGAAATACCGTTTGCCGATGTCTACGTATCGAAGCAATAGTGTTCTAATGCTTCTTAAATCGCCATATCGCATCTCATTTCTATGTTTCATGATAAGATATAATATTCATTATGCAGTGTTATGTATACCTCGTATTCACCTCAGAAGAATGTATATGCCTTGACACTTCCTTGCTAGGAAATAGCGTTTGCAGATGTCTACGTATCGAAGCAATAGAGTTCTAATGCTTCTTAAATCGTCATATCGCATCTCATATCTACGTTTCTTGATAAGATATAATATTCACTGCGAAGTGCAATGTATACCTCGTATTCCTTTCAAATGAATGTAAATGCGACATTTCTTTGATAGGAAATAGCGTTTGCAGGTTTCTCCGTATCGAAGCAATAGACATCTAATGTTTCATAAATCGCCATATCGCATCTTATTTCTATGTTTCATGATAAGATATAATATTCATTATGCAGTGTTATGTATACCTCGTATTCACCTCAAAAGAATGTAAATGCGACACTTCTTTGCTAGGATTTAGCGTTTGCAGATGTCTACGTATCGAAGCAATAGAGTTCTAATTCTTCTTAAATCGCGATATCGCATCTTATTTCTATGTTTCATGATAAGATATAATATTCATCGCGAAGTGTCATGTTTACCTCGTATGCACTTCAAAAGAATGTGAATAAGACACTTCCTTGCTAGGAAATAGCGTTTACAGATATCTACGTATCGTAGCAATAGAGTCCTAATGCTAATCCAATCGCGATGTCGCTTCTCATTTCTGTGTTTCACAATTACATATAATATTCATTGTGCAGTGTTATGTATACCTGGTACTCACTTCAAAAGAATGTAAATGCGACACTTCCTTGCTAGGAAATAGCGTTTGCAGATGTCTACGCATCGAAGCAATAGAGTTCCAATGCTACTTAAATAGCCATATCGCATATCATTTCTATGTTTCATGATAAGATATAATACTCATTGTGCAGTGTTATATATATCTCGTCTATACTTCAAATGGATGTAAATGGGACACTTCCGTTCTAGGCAATAGCGTTTGTAGTAGTCTACGTGTCGTGGCATTAGAGTTCTAATGCTTCTCAAAACGCGATATCGCATCTCATTTCTATGTTTCATGATAAGATATAATATTCATTGTGCAGTGTTATGTTTATCTCGTCTATACTTCAAATGGATGTAAATGCTACACTTCCTTGCTAGGAAATAGCGTTTGCAGATGTCTACGTATCGTGGCATTAGAGTTCTAATGCTTCTTAAATCGCCATATCGCATCTCATTTCTATGCTTCATGATAAGATATAATATTCATTGTGCAGTGTTATGTATATCTCGTCTATACTTCAAATGGATGTAAGTGCGACACTCCCTTGCTAGGAAATAGCGTTTGCAGATGCCTACGTATCGTGGCATTAGAGTTCTACTGCTTCTCAAAACACTATATCGCTACTCATTACTATGCTTCATGGTAATATATAATATTCATTGTGGAGTGTTATGTATACATCGTATTCACTTCAAAAGAATATAAATGCGACACTTCCTTGCTAGGAAATAGCGTTTGCAGATGTCTACCTATCGAAGCGAAGGAGTTCTAAAACCTTCTAATTCGCGATATCGCATCTCATTTCTATGTTTCATGATAAGATATAATATTCATTGTGGAGTCTTATGTATACCTCGTATTCGTTTCAAAAGAATGTAAATGCGACACGTCCTTGCTAGGAAGTAGCGTTTGCAGATGCCTACGTATCGAAGCAATAGTGTTCTAATGATTCTTAAATCGCGATATCGCATCTCATTTCTATGTTTCATGACAATATATAATATTCATTGCGATGGGTCATGTATACCTCGCATACACTTAAAATGTATGTAAATGCGACACTTCCTTGCTAGGAAATAGCGTTTGCAGATGTCTACGTATCGAAGCAATAGATTTCTAATGCTTCTTAAATCGCGATATCGCATCTCATCTCTATGTTTCATGATAAGATATAATATTCATTGTGCAGTGTTATGTATATCTCGTCTATACTTCAAATGGATGTAAATGCGACACTTCCTTGCTAGGAAATAGCGTTTGCAGATGTCTACGTATCGAAGCAATAGAGTTCTAAAACCTTCTAATTCGCGATATCGCATCTCATTTCTATGTTTCATGATAAGATATAATATTCATTGTCGAGTCTTATGTATATCTCGTATTCGTTTCAAAAGATTGCAAATGCGACACGTCCTTGCTACTAAGTAGCGTTTGCAGATGTCTACGTATCGAAGGAATAGTGTTCTAATGCTTCTTAAATCGTCATATCGCATTTCAATTCTATGTTTCATGATTAGATATAATATTCATTGTGAAGTGTCATGTATACCTCGTATTCCTTTCAATAGAATGTAAATGCGACACTCCGCTGTTAGGAAGTAGCGTTTGCAGATATCTACGTATCGAACCAATAGTGTTCTAATGCTTCTTAAATCGCGATATCGCATCTCATTCCTATCTTTCATGACAATATATAATATTCATTGCGATGGGTCATGTATACCTTGCATACACTTAAAATGCATGTAAATGCGACACTTCCTTGTTAGGAAATAGCGTTTGCAGATGTCTACGTATCGAAGCAATAGATTTCTAATGCTTCTTAAATCGCGATATCGCATCTCATCTCAATGTATCATGATAAGATATAATATTCATTGTGCAGTGTTATGTATATCTCGTCTATACTTCAAATGGATGTAAATGCTACAATTTCTTGCTAGTAGTCTACGTATCGTGGCATTAGAGTTCTAATGCTTCTTAAATCGCCATATCGGATCTCATTTCTATGCTTCATGATAAGATATAATATTCATTGTGCAGTGTTATGTACATCTCGTCTATACTTCGAATGGATGTAAATGCGACACTTCCTTGCTAGGAAATAGCGTTTGCAGATGTCTACGTATCGTGGCATTAGAGTTCTAATGCTTCTCAAAACACGATATCGCTACTCATTACTATGCTTCATGGTAATATATAATATTCATTGTGGAGTGTTATGTATACCTCGTATTCGTTTCAAAAGAATGTAAATGCGACACTTTCTTGCTAGGAAGTTGCGTTTGCGGATGTCTACGTATCGAAGCAATAGATTTCTAATGCCTCTTAAATCGTCATATCGCATCTCATTTCTATGTTTCATGATAAGATATAATATACATTGCGAAGTGTCACGTATACCTCGTATTCCTTTCAAAAGAATGTAAATGCGACACTGCCTTGCTAGGAAGTAGCATTTGCAGATGTCTACGTATCGAAGGAATAGTGTTCTAATTCTTCTTAAATCGCGATATCGCATCTCATCTCTATGTTTCATGATAAGATATAATATTCATTGTGCAGTGTTATGTATATCTCGTCTATACTTCAAATGGATGTAAATGCTACAATTTCTTGCTAGGAAATAGCGTTTGCAGATGTCTACGTATCGAAGTAATAGACATCAAATGCTTCATAAATCGCCATATCGCATCTCATTTCTATGTTTCATGATAAGATATAATATTCATTGCGAAGTGTCATGTATACCTTGTATTCCTTTCAAAGGAATGTAAATGCCACACTTCCTTGCTAGGAAGTAGCGTTTGCAGATGTCTACGTATCGAAGAAATAGTGTTCTAATGCTTCTTAAATCGCCATATTACATCACATTTCTATGTTTCATGGTAATATATAATATTCATTGTGGAGTGTTATGTATACCTCGTATTCACTTCAAAAGAATGTAAATGCGACACTTTCTTGCTAGTAAATGGCGTTTGCAGATGTCTACGTATCGAAGCAGTAGTGTTCTAGTGCTTCTTAAATCGCCATATCGCATCTCATTTCAATGTTTCATGATAAGATATAATATACATTGCGAAGTGTCACGTATACCTCGTATTCCTTTCAAAAGAATGTAAATGCGACACTGCCTTGCTAGGAAGTAGCATTTGCAGATGTCTACGTATCGAAGGAATAGTGTTCTAATTCTTCTTAAATCGCGATATCGCATCTCATCTCTATGTTTCATGATAAGATATAATATTCATTGTGCAGTGTTATGTATATCTCGTCTATACTTCAAATGGATATAAATGCGATACTTCCTTGCTAGGAAATAGCGTTTGCAGATGTCTACGTATAGTGGCATTAGATTTCTAATGCTTCTCAAAACACGATATCGCTACTCATTACTATGCTTCATGGTAATATATAATATTCATTGTGGAGTGTTATGTATACCTCGTATTCACTTCAAAAGAATATAAATGCGACACTTCCTTGCTAGGAAGTAGCGGTTGCAGATGTCTACGTATCGAAGCAATAGATTTCTAATGCTTCTTAAATCGTCATATCGCATCTCATTTCTATGTTTCATGATAAGATATAATATTCATTGTGAAGTGTCATGTATACCTCGTATTCCTTTCAATAGAATGTAAATGCGACACTCCGCTGTTAGGAAGTAGCGTTTGCAGATATCTACGTATCGAACCAATAGTGTTCTAATGCTTCTTAAATCGCGATATCGCATCTCATTTCTATCTTTCATGACAATATATAATATTCATTGCGATGGGTCATGTATACCTCGCATACACTTAAAATGTGTGTAAATGCGACACTTCCTTGCTAGGAAATAGCGTTTGCAGATGTCTACGTATCGAAGCAATAGATTTCTAATGCTTCTTAAATCGCGATATCGCATCTCATCTCTATGTTTCATGATAAGATATAATATTCATTGTGCAGTGTTATGTATATCTCGTCTATACTTCAAATGGATGTAAATGCTACAATTTCTTGCTAGGAAATAGCGATTGCAGATGTCTACGTATCGAAGTAATAGACATCAAGTGCTTCATAAATCGCCATATCGCATCTCATTTCTATGTTTCATGATAAGATATAATATTCATTGTGGAGTGTTATGTATACCTCGTATTCACTTTAAAAGAATGTAAATGGGACACTTCCCTGCTGGGAAATAGCGTTTGCCGATGTCTACGTATCGAAGCAGTAGAGTTCTAATGCTTCTTAAATCGCCATATCGCATCTCATTTCTATGTTTCATGATAAGATGTAGTATTCATTGTGCAGTGTTATTTATAGCTCGTCTATACTTCAAATGGATGTAAATGCGACACTTCCTTGCTAGGAAATAGCGTTTGCAGATGTCTACGTATCGTGGCATTAGAGTTCTAATGCTTCATAAATCGCCATATCGCATCTTATTTCTATGCTTCATGATAAGATATAATATTCATTGTGCAGTGTTATGTATATCTCGTCTATACTTCAAATGGATGTAAATGCGACACTTCCTTGCTAGGAAATAGCGTTTGCAGATGTCTACGGATCGTGGCATTAGAGTTCTAATGCTTCATAAATCGCCATATCGCATCTTATTTCAATGTTTCATGATAAGATGTAATATTCATTGTGCAGTGTTATGCATATCTCGTCTATACTTCAAATGGATGTAAATGCGACACTTTCTTGCTAGGAAATAGCGTTTGCAGATGTCTACGTATAGTGGCATTAGATTTCTAATGCTTCTCAAAACACGATATCGCTACTCATTACTATGCTTCATGGTAATATATAATATTCATTGTGGAGTGTCATGTATACCTCGTATTCACTTCAAAAGAATGTAAATGCGAACCTTCCTTGCTAGTAAATGGCGTTCGCAGATGTCTACGTATCGAAGCAGTAGAGTTCTAGTGCTTCTTAAATCGCCATATCGCATCTCATTCAATGTTCTATGATAAGATATAATATTCATTGCGAAGTGTCTCGTATACCTCATATTCCTTTCAAAAGAATGTAAATGCGACACTTCCTTGTTAGGAAGTAGCGTTTGCAGATGTCTACGTATCGAAGCAATAGTGTTCTAATGCTTTTTAAATCGCGATATCGCATCTCATTTCCATGTTTCATGATAAGATATAGAATTCATTGTGCAGTGTTATGTATATCTCTTATTCACTTCAAAAGAATGTAAATGCTACAATTTCTTGCTAGGAAATAACGTTTGCAGATGTCTACGTGTCGAAGCAATAGTGTTCTAATGATTCTTAAATCGCGATATCGCATCTCATTTCTATGTTTCATGATAAGACATAATATTCATTGCGATGTCTCATGTATACCTCGTATTCCTTTCAAAAGAATGTAAATGCGACACTTTCTTGCTAGGAAGTAGCGTTTGCAGATTTCTACGTATCGAAGCAATAGAGTTCTAATGCTTCTCAAATAGCGATATCGTTTCTCATTTCTATGTTTCATGATAAGATATAATATTTAATGTGCAGTGTTATGTACTCCTCGTATTCACTTCAAAAGAAAGTGAATGCCACAATTCCTTGCTAGGAAATAGCGTTTGCAGATGCCTACGTATCGTAGCATTAGTACTCTAATGCTTCTCAAAACGCGATATCGTTTCTCATTTCTATGTTTCATGATAAGATATAATATTCATTGTGGAGTGTTATGTATACCTCGTATTCACTTTAAAAGAATGTAAATGGGACACTTCCCTGCTGGGAAATAGCGTTTGCCGATGTCTACGTATCGAAGCAGTAGAGTTCTAATGCTTCTTAAATCGCCATATCGCATCTCATTTCTATGTTTCATGATAAGATGTAGTATTCATTGTGCAGTGTTATTTATAGCTCGTCTATACTTCAAATGGATGTAAATGCGACACTTCCTTGCTAGGAAATAGCGTTTGCAGATGTCTACGTATCGTGGCATTAGAGTTCTAATGCTTCATAAATCGCCATATCGCATCTTATTTCTATGCTTCATGATAAGATATAATATTCATTGTGCAGTGTTATGTATATCTCGTCTATACTTCAAATGGATGTAAATGCGACACTTCCTTGCTAGGAAATAGCGTTTGCAGATGTCTACGGATCGTGGCATTAGAGTTCTAATGCTTCATAAATCGCCATATCGCATCTTATTTCAATGTTTCATGATAAGATGTAATATTCATTGTGCAGTGTTATGCATATCTCGTCTATACTTCAAATAGATGTAAATGCGACACTTTCTTGCTAGGAAATAGCGTTTGCAGATGTCTACGTATAGTGGCATTAGATTTCTAATGCTTCTCAAAACACGATATCGCTACTCATTACTATGCTTCATGGTAATATATAATATTCATTGTGGAGTGTCATGTATACCTCGTATTCACTTCAAAAGAATGTAAATGCGAACCTTCCTTGCTAGTAAATGGCGTTCGCAGATGTCTACGTATCGAAGCAGTAGAGTTCTAGTGCTTCTTAAATCGCCATATCGCATCTCATTCAATGTTCTATGATAAGATATAATATTCATTGCGAAGTGTCTCGTATACCTCATATTCCTTTCAAAAGAATGTAAATGCGACACTTCCTTGTTAGGAAGTAGCGTTTGCAGATGTCTACGTATCGAAGCAATAGTGTTCTAATGCTTTTTAAATCGCGATATCGCATCTCATTTCCATGTTTCATGATAAGATATAGAATTCATTGTGCAGTGTTATGTATATCTCTTATTCACTTCAAAAGAATGTAAATGCTACAATTTCTTGCTAGGAAATAACGTTTGCAGATGTCTACGTGTCGAAGCAATAGTGTTCTAATGATTCTTAAATCGCGATATCGCATCTCATTTCTATGTTTCATGATAAGACATAATATTCATTGCGATGTCTCATGTATACCTCGTATTCCTTTCAAAAGAATGTAAATGCGACACTTTCTTGCTAGGAAGTAGCGTTTGCAGATTTCTACGTATCGAAGCAATAGAGTTCTAATGCTTCTCAAATAGCGATATCGTTTCTCATTTCTATGTTTCATGATAAGATATAATATTTAATGTGCAGTGTTATGTACTCCTCGTATTCACTTCAAAAGAAAGTGAATGCCACAATTCCTTGCTAGGAAATAGCGTTTGCAGATGCCTACGTATCGTAGCATTAGTACTCTAATGCTTCTCAAAACGCGATATCGTTTCTCATTTCTATGTTTCATGATAAGATATAATATTTAATGTGCAGTGTTATGTACTCCTCGTATTCACTTCAAAAGAAAGTGAATGCCACAATTCCTTGCTAGGAAATAGCGTTTGCAGATGCCTCCGTATCGTAGCATTAGTCCTCTAATGCTTCTCAAAACGCGATATCGTTTCTCATTTCTATGTTTCATGATAAGATATAATATTTAATGTGCAGTGTTATGTACTCCTCGTATTCACTTCAAAAGAAAGTGAATGCCGCTATTCCTTGCTAGGAAATAGCGTTTGCAGATGCCTACGTATCGTAGCAACAGTGCTCTAATGCTTCTCAAAACGCGATATCGCATCTCATTCCGATGTTTCATGATGAGATATAATATAAAATGTGCAGTGTTATGTACCCCTCGTATTCACTTCACAAGAAAGTGAATGCGACAATACCTTGCTAGGAAATAGCGTTTGCAGATGTCTACGTATGGATGAAATAGTGTTCTAATGCTTCTTAAATCGCGATATCGCATCTCAATTCTGTGTTTGGTGATAAGATATAATATTCATTGCGAAGTGTCAAGTATACCTCGTATTCCTTTCAAAAGAATGTAAATGCGACACTTCCTTGCTTGGAAATAGCGTTTGCAGATGTCTACGTATCGAAGCAATAGACATCTAGTGCTTCATAAATCGCCATATCGCATCTCATTTCGATGTTTCGTGATAAGATATATTATTCATTGCGAAGTTTCACGTATGCCTCGTCTTCACTTCAAATGAATGTAAATGCAACACTTTCTTCCTAGGAAATAGCGTTTGCTGATATCTACGTGACGTTGCAATATAGTTCTAATGCTTCTTAAAACCAGATATCGCGTCTCATTTCTATGTTTCATCATAAGATATGATATTCATTGCGAAGTGTCACTTGTACCTCGCATACACCTCAAATGAATGTGAATGCGAAGCTTCCTTTCTATAGGAAATAGCGTTTCCAGATATCTTGGAATCGTAGCAATAGAGTTCTAGTACTTCTAAAACGCGATATCGCATGTCATTTCTCTGTTTCATGATAACATATAATATTCATTGTGGAGTGTTATGTATACCTCGTATACACACCAAAGGAATGTAAGTGCGACACTTTCTTACTAGGAAGTAGCGACTGCAGGTGTCTACGTATCGTAGCAGTAGAGTTCTAATGCTTCTTAAAACGAGATATCGCTTCTCATTTCTATGTTTCGTGATAAGATATAATATTCATTGCGAAGTGTCATGTATACACGGTATTCACTTCAAAAGGATGTAGATGCGACACTTCCTTGCTAGGAAATAGCGTTTGCACATGTCTACGTATCCAAGCAATAGAGTTCTAATGCTTCTTAAGACGGGATATCGCATCTCATTTCTATGTTTCAGGATAATATATAATATTCATTGCGATGTGTCGTGTATACTTCGTATTCACATCAAAAGAATGTAAATGCGGTACTTCCTTGCTAGGAAATAGCGATTCCAGATATCTATGTATCGTAGCAGTAGAGTTCTAATGCTACTTAAATCGCGATATCGCATCTCATTTATATGTTTCGTGATAAGATATGATATTCATTGCGAAGTGTCATGTATACCTCGTACTCACTCAAAAGAATGTAAGTGCGACACTTCCATGCTAGGAAATAGCGTTTGCAAATACCTCCGCATCGAGGCCATCGAGTTCTAATGCTTCTTACAACGCGATATCGCATCTCTCTTCTATGTTTCATGATAAGATATAATATTCATTGCGAAGTGTCATGTATACCTCGTATTCACTTCAAAAGAATGTAAATGCGACTATTCCTTGCTAGGGCATAGCGTTTGCAAATGCCTACGTATCGTAGCAATAGAGTTCTAATGCTTCTTAGATCGCGATATCGAATCCCATTTCTATGTTTCGCGATAACTTAAAATATTCATTCCGAAGTGTCATGTAAACCTCGAACTCACTTCAAAAGAATGTAAATACGACTATTGCTTGCTAGGAAATAGCGTTTGCAGATGTCTACGTATCGTAGCAATAGAGTTCTAATGCTACTTAAATCGCAATATCGCATCTCATTTATATGTTTCGTGATAAGATATAATACTCATTGCGAAGTGTCATGTATACCTCGTATTCACTTCAAAAGAATGTAAGTGCGACACTTCCATGCTAGGAAATAGCGTTTGCAGATGTCTCCGCATCGAGGCCATAGAGATCTAATGCTTCTTAAAACGCGAAATCGCATCTCTCTTCTATGTTACATGATAAGATATAATATTCATTGCGAAGTGTCATGTATACCTCGTATTCCCTCCAAACGAATGTAAATGCGACACTTCCTTGCTAGGAATAGGCGTATTCAGATGTCTACGTATCGTAGCAATAGAGTTCTAATGCTTCTTAAATCGCGATATCGCATCTCATTTATATGTTTCGTGATAAGATATAATATTCATCGCGAAGTGTCAGGTATACCTCGTATTCACTTCAAAAGAATGTAAATGCGACACTTCCATGCTAGGAAATAGCGTCTGCAGATGTCTACGCGTCGAGGCAATAGAGTTCTAATGCTTCTTAAAACGCGATATCGAATCTCAATTCTATGTTTCATTATGAGATATAATATTCATTGCGAAGTGTTATGTATACCTCGTATTCACATCAAGAGAATGTAAATGCGACTATTCCTTGCTAGGGCATAGCGTTTGCAGATGCCTACATATCGTAGCAATAGAGTTCTAATGCTTCTTAGATCGCGATATCGCATCTCATTTATATGTTTCGTGATAAGATATAATATTCATTGCGAAGTGTCATGTATACCTCGTATTCACTTCAAAAGAATGTAAATGCGACACTTCCAGGCTAGGAAATAGCGTTTGCAGATATCTCCGCATCGAGGAAATAGGGTTCTAATTCTTCTTATGGCGCGATATCGCATCTCACATTTATGTTACATGATAAGATACAATGTTCATTTCGAAGTGTCATATATACCTCGTATTCACTTCAAAAGAATGTAAGTGCTAATCTTCCTTGCTAGGAAATAGCGTTTGCAGATGACTACGTATCGTAGCAATGGAGTTCTAATACTTCTCAAAACGAGATATCGCATCTCATTTCTATGCTTCATGATAAGATATAATATTCATTGCGAAGTGTCATGTATACCTGGTATTCACTCCAAACGAATGTAAATGCGACACTTCCCTGCTAGGAAATAGCGTATTCAGATGTCTACGTATGGTAGCAATAGAGTTCTAATGCTACCTAAATCTCGATATCGCATCTCATTTCTATGTTTCGTGATAAGATATAATATTCATTGCGATGTGTCATGTACACCTCGTATTCACTTCAAAAGAATGTAAATGTGACATTTCCATGCTAGGAAATAGCCTTTGCAGATATCTCCGCATCGAGGCAATAGGGTTCTAATGCTTCTTAAAACGCGATATCGCATCTCATTTCCATGTTCCGTGATAAGATATAATATTCATTGCGAAGTGTCATGTATACCTCGTATTCACTTCAAAAGAATGTAAATGCGATTATTGCTTGCTAGGAAATAGCGTTTGCAGATGTCTACATATCGCAGCAATAGCGTTCTAATGCTACTTATATCGCGATATGACACCTCATTTATATGTTTCGTGATAAGAAATGATGTTCATTGCGAAGTGTCATGTATACGTCGCATTCACTTCAAAAGAACGTAAGTGCGACACTTCCATGCTAGGAAATAGCGTTTGCAGATGTCTCTGCATTGAGGCCATAGAGTTCTAATGCTTCTTGAAACGCGAAATCGCATCTCTCTTCTATGTTACATGATAAGATATAATATTCATTGCGAAGTGTCATGTATACCTCGTATTCACATCAGAAGAATGTAAATGCGACACTTCCATGCTAGCAAATAGCGTATGCAGATGTCTACGCGTAGTGGCAATAGAGTTCTAATGCTTCTTAGAAGGCTATTTCGCATCTCAATTCTATGTTTCATAATAAGATATAATATACGTTGCGAAGTGTCATGTATACCTCGTATTCACTCCAAACGAATGTAAATGCGACACTTCCATGCTAGGAAATAGCGTTTGCAGATGTCTACGTATCGTAACAATAGAGTTCTAATGCTTCTTAAAACGAGATGTCGCATCTCATTTCTATGTTTCATGATCAGATATAATATTCATTGCGAAGTGTCATGTATACCTCGTATTCACTTCAAAAGGATGTAAATGCGACACTTCCTTGCTAGGAAATAGCGTTTCCAGATGACTACGTGTCGAAACAATAGGGTTCTAATGATTCTTAAAATGCCATATCGCATCTCACATCTATGTTTCTTGATAAGATATAATATTCATTGCGAAGTGTCATGTATATCTCGTGTTCACTTCAAACGAATGTAAATGCGACACTTCCATGCTAGGAAATAGCGTTTGCAGATGTCTACGTATCGCAGCAATAGAGTTCCAATGCTTCCTAAAACGCGATATCGCATCTCTCTCCTATGTTTCATGAGAAGAAATAATATTCATTATGGTGTGTTATGTATACCTCGTACTCACTTCAAAAGAATGTAAATGCGACCCTCCCATCCTAGGAAATAGCGTTTGCAGATGTCTACGTATCGTAGCAATAGAGTTCTAATGCTTCTTAAAACGAGATGTCGCATCTCATTTCTATGTTTCATGATCAGATATAATATTCATTGCGAAGTGTCATGTATACCTCGTATTCACTTCAAAAGGATGTAAATGCGACACTTCCTTGCTAGGAAATAGCGTTTCCAGATGACTACGTGTCGAAACAATAGGGTTCTAATGATTCTTAAAATGCCATATCGCATCTCACTTCTATGTTTCATGATAAGATATAATATTCATTGCGAAGTGTCATGTATATCTCGTATTCACTTCAAACGAATGTAAATGCGACGCTTCCATGCTAGGAAATAGCGTTTGCAGATGTCTACGTATCGCAGCAATAGAGTTCCAATGCTTCCTAAAGCGCGATATCGCATCTCTCTTCTATGTTTCATGATAAGGTATAATATTCATTGCGAAGCGTCATGTATACCTCGTATTCACTTCAAATGAATGAAAATGCGACACTTCCATGCTAGGAAATAGCGTTTGCAGATGTCTACGTGTCGTAGCAATAGAGTTCTAATGGTTCTTAAAACGCGATATCGCATCTCACTGCCATGCTTCATGTGAAGATATAATATTCATTATGGAGTGTCATGTATACCTCGTACTCACTTCAAAAGAATGTAAATGCGACCCATCCATCCTAGGAAATAGCGTTTGCAGATGTCTACGTATCGTAGCAATAGAGTTCTAGTGCTTCTTAGAACGCGATATCGCATCTCACTTCTATGTTTCACGATAAGATATAATATTCATTGCGAAGTGTCATGTATACCTCGTATTCACTTCAAAAGAACGTAAATAAGATACTTCCATGCTAGGAAATAGCGTTTGCAGATGTCTGCGTATCGTAGCAACAGATTTCTAATGCTTCTTAAAACGAGATGTCGCATCTCATTTCTATGTTTCATGATCAGATATAATATTCATTGCGAAGTGTCATGTATACCTCGTATTCACTTCAAAAGGATGTAAATGCGACACTTCCTTGCTAGGAAATAGCGTTTCCAGATGACTACGTGTCGAAACAATAGGGTTCTAATGCTTCTCAAAACGCGATATAGCACCTCATTACTATGTTTCATGATAGGATATAATATTCATTGCGAAGTGTCATGTATACCTCGTATTCACTTCAAAAGAATGTAAATGCGACACTTCCTTGCTAGGAAATAGCGTTTCCAGATGACTACGTGTCGTAGCAATAGAGTTCTAATGGTTCTTAAAACGCGATATCGCATCTCACTGCCATGCTTCATGTGAAGATATAATATTCATTATGGAGTGTCATGTATACCTCGTACTCACTTCAAAAGAATGTAAATGCGACCCATCCATCCTAGGAAATAGCGTTTGCAGATGTCTACGTATCGTAGCAATAGAGTTCTAGTGCTTCTTAGAACGCGATATCGCATCTCACTTCTATGTTTCACGATAAGATATAATATTCATTGCGAAGTGTCATGTATACCTCGTATTCACTTCAAAAGAACGTAAATAAGATACTTCCATGCTAGGAAATAGCGTTTGCAGATGTCTGCGTATCGTAGCAACAGATTTCTAATGCTTCTTAAAACGAGATGTCGCATCTCATTTCTATGTTTCATGATCAGATATAATATTCATTGCGAAGTGTCATGTATACCTCGTATTCACTTCAAAAGGATGTAAATGCGACACTTCCTTGCTAGGAAATAGCGTTTCCAGATGACTACGTGTCGAAACAATAGGGTTCTAATGCTTCTCAAAACGCGATATAGCACCTCATTACTATGTTTCATGATAGGATATAATATTCATTGCGAAGTGTCATGTATACCTCGTATTCACTTCAAAAGAATGTAAATGCGACACTTCCATGCTAGGAAATTGCGTTTGTAGATGTCTACGTATCGCAGCAATAGAGTTCCAATGCTTCCTAAAACGCGATATCGCATCACTCTTCTATGTTTCATGATAAGGTATAATATTCATTACGAAGTGTTATGTATACCTCGTATTCACTTCAAATGAATGTAAATGCGACACTTCCATGCTAGGAAATAGCGTTTGCAGATGTCTACGTATCGTAGCAATAGAGTTCCAATGCTTCTTAAAACGCGATATCGCATCTCACATCTATGTTTCAAGATAAGATATAATATTCATTGCGAATTGTCATGTATACCTCGTATTCACTTCAAAAGAACGTAAATAAGACACTTCCATGATAGGAAATAGCCTTTGCAGATATCTCCGCATCGAGGCAATAGGGTTCTAATGCTTCTTAAAACGCGATATCGCATCTCATTTCCATGTTCCGTGATAAGATATAATATTCATTGCGAAGTGTCATGTATACCTCGTATTCACTTCAAAAGAATGTAAATGCGATTATTGCTTGCTAGGAAATAGCGTTTGCAGATGTCTACATATCGCAGCAATAGCGTTCTAATGCTACTTATATCGCGATATGACACCTCATTTATATGTTTCGTGATAAGAAATGATGTTCATTGCGAAGTGTCATGTATACGTCGCATTCACTTCAAAAGAACGTAAGTGCGACACTTCCATGCTAGGAAATAGCGTTTGCAGATGTCTCTGCATTGAGGCCATAGAGTTCTAATGCTTCTTGAAACGCGAAATCGCATCTCTCTTCTATGTTACATGATAAGATATAATATTCATTGCGAAGTGTCATGTATACCTCGTATTCACATCAGAAGAATGTAAATGCGACTATTCCTTGCTAGAGCATAGCGTTTGCAGATGCCTACGTATCGTAGCAATAGAGTTCTAATGCTTCTTAGATCGCGATATCGCATCTCATTTCTATGTTTTGTAATAAGTTATAATATTCATTCCGAAGTGTCATGTAAACCTCGAATTCACTTCAAAAGAATGTAAATGCGACTATTGGTTGCTAGGAAATAGCGATTGCAGATGTCTACATATCGTAGCAATAGAGTTCTAATGCTTCTCACAACGCGTTATAGCATCTCATTTCTATGGTTCCTGATAAGATATAATATTCATTGCGAAGTGTCATGTACACCTCGTATTTACTTCAAAAGAATGTAAATGTGACACTTCCGTGCTAGGAAATAGCGTATGCAGCTGTCTACGGGTCGAGGCAATAGAGCTCTAATGCTTCTTAAAACGCGATATCGCATCTCATTTATATGTTTCGTGATAAGATACAATATTCATCGCGAAGTGTCATGTATATCTCGTATTCACTTCAAAAGAATGTAAATGCGACACTTCCATGCTAGGAAATAGCGTCTGCAGATGTCTACGCGTCAAGGAAATAGAGTTCTAGTACTTCTTAAAACGCGATATCCCATCTCAATTCTATGTTTCATTATAAGATATAATATTCATTGCGAAGTGTCATGTATACCTCGTATTCACATCAAAAGAATGTAAATGCGGCTATTCCTTGCTAGGGCATAGCGTTTGCAGATGCCTACGTATCACAGCAATAGAGTTCTAATGCTTCTTAGATCGCGATATCGCATCTCATTTCTATGTTTCATGATCAGATATAATATTCATTGCGAAGTGTCATGTATACCTCGTATTCACTTCAAAAGGATGTAAATGCGACACTTCCTTGCTAGGAAATAGCGTTTCCAGATGACTACGTGTCGAAACAATAGGGTTCTAATGATTCTTAAAATGCCATATCGCATCTCACATCTATGTTTCTTGATAAGATATAATATTCATTGCGAAGTGTCATGTATATCTCGTGTTCACTTCAAACGAATGTAAATGCGACACTTCCATGCTAGGAAATAGCGTTTGCAGATGTCTACGTATCGCAGCAATAGAGTTCCAATGCTTCCTAAAACGCGATATCGCATCTCTCTCCTATGTTTCATGAGAAGAAATAATATTCATTATGGTGTGTTATGTATACCTCGTACTCACTTCAAAAGAATGTAAATGCGACCCTCCCATCCTAGGAAATAGCGTTTGCAGATGTCTACGTATCGTAGCAATAGAGTTCTAATGCTTCTTAAAACGAGATGTCGCATCTCATTTCTATGTTTCATGATCAGATATAATATTCATTGCGAAGTGTCATGTATACCTCGTATTCACTTCAAAAGGATGTAAATGCGACACTTCCTTGCTAGGAAATAGCGTTTCCAGATGACTACGTGTCGAAACAATAGGGTTCTAATGATTCTTAAAATGCCATATCGCATCTCACTTCTATGTTTCATGATAAGATATAATATTCATTGCGAAGTGTCATGTATATCTCGTATTCACTTCAAACGAATGTAAATGCGACGCTTCCATGCTAGGAAATAGCGTTTGCAGATGTCTACGTATCGCAGCAATAGAGTTCCAATGCTTCCTAAAGCGCGATATCGCATCTCTCTTCTATGTTTCATGATAAGGTATAATATTCATTGCGAAGCGTCATGTATACCTCGTATTCACTTCAAATGAATGAAAATGCGACACTTCCATGCTAGGAAATAGCGTTTGCAGATGTCTACGTGTCGTAGCAATAGAGTTCTAATGGTTCTTAAAACGCGATATCGCATCTCACTGCCATGCTTCATGTGAAGATATAATATTCATTATGGAGTGTCATGTATACCTCGTACTCACTTCAAAAGAATGTAAATGCGACCCATCCATCCTAGGAAATAGCGTTTGCAGATGTCTACGTATCGTAGCAATAGAGTTCTAGTGCTTCTTAGAACGCGATATCGCATCTCACTTCTATGTTTCACGATAAGATATAATATTCATTGCGAAGTGTCATGTATACCTCGTATTCACTTCAAAAGAACGTAAATAAGATACTTCCATGCTAGGAAATAGCGTTTGCAGATGTCTGCGTATCGTAGCAACAGATTTCTAATGCTTCTTAAAACGAGATGTCGCATCTCATTTCTATGTTTCATGATCAGATATAATATTCATTGCGAAGTGTCATGTATACCTCGTATTCACTTCAAAAGGATGTAAATGCGACACTTCCTTGCTAGGAAATAGCGTTTCCAGATGACTACGTGTCGAAACAATAGGGTTCTAATGCTTCTCAAAACGCGATATAGCACCTCATTACTATGTTTCATGATAGGATATAATATTCATTGCGAAGTGTCATGTATACCTCGTATTCACTTCAAAAGAATGTAAATGCGACACTTCCATGCTAGGAAATTGCGTTTGTAGATGTCTACGTATCGCAGCAATAGAGTTCCAATGCTTCCTAAAACGCGATATCGCATCACTCTTCTATGTTTCATGATAAGGTATAATATTCATTACGAAGTGTTATGTATACCTCGTATTCACTTCAAATGAATGTAAATGCGACACTTCCATGCTAGGAAATAGCGTTTGCAGATGTCTACGTATCGTAGCAATAGAGTTCCAATGCTTCTTAAAACGCGATATCGCATCTCACATCTATGTTTCAAGATAAGATATAATATTCATTGCGAATTGTCATGTATACCTCGTATTCACTTCAAAAGAACGTAAATAAGACACTTCCATGCTAGGAAATAGCGTTTGCAGATGTCTACGTATCGCAGCAATAGAGATCCAATGCTTCCTAAAACGCGATATCGCATCACTCCTCTATGTTTCATGATAAGGTATAATATTCATTACGAAGTGTCATGTATACCTCGTATTCACTTCAAATGAATGTAAATGCGACACTTCCATGCTAGGAAATAGCGTTTGCAGATGTCTACGTATCGTAGCAATAGAGTTCTAATGCTTCTTAAAACGCGATATCGCATCTCACTGCTATGTTTCATGATAAGATATAATATTCATTGCGAAGTGTCATGTATATCTCGTATTCACTTCAAACGAATGTAAATGCGACACTTCCATGCTAGGAAATAGCGTTTGCAGATGTCTACGTGTCGTAGCAATAGAGTTCTAATGGTTCTTAAAACGCGATATCGCATCTCACTGCCATGCTTCATGTGAAGATATAATATTCATTATGGAGTGTCATGTATACCTCGTACTCACTTCAAAAGAATGTAAATGCGACCCATCCATCCTAGGAAATAGCGTTTGCAGATGTCTACGTATCGTAGCAATAGAGTTCTAGTGCTTCTTAGAACGCGATATAGCATCTCACTTCTATGTTTCACGATAAGATATAATATTCATTGCGAAGTGTCATGTATACCTCGTATTCACTTCAAAAGAACGTAAATAAGATACTTCCATGCTAGGAAATAGCGTTTGCAGATGTCTGCGTATCGTAGCAACAGATTTCTAATGCTTCTTAAAACGAGATGTCGCATCTCATTTCTATGTTTCATGATCAGATATAATATTCATTGCGAAGTGTCATGTATACCTCGTATTCACTTCAAAAGGATGTAAATGCGACACTTCCTTGCTAGGAAATAGCGTTTCCAGATGACTACGTGTCGAAACAATAGGGTTCTAATGCTTCTCAAAACGCGATATAGCACCTCATTACTATGTTTCATGATAGGATATAATATTCATTGCGAAGTGTCATGTATACCTCGTATTCACTTCAAAAGAATGTAAATGCGACACTTCCATGCTAGGAAATTGCGTTTGTAGATGTCTACGTATCGCAGCAATAGAGTTCCAATGCTTCCTAAAACGCGATATCGCATCACTCTTCTATGTTTCATGATAAGGTATAATATTCATTACGAAGTGTTATGTATACCTCGTATTCACTTCAAATGAATGTAAATGCGACACTTCCATGCTAGGAAATAGCGTTTGCAGATGTCTACGTATCGTAGCAATAGAGTTCCAATGCTTCTTAAAACGCGATATCGCATCTCACATCTATGTTTCAAGATAAGATATAATATTCATTGCGAATTGTCATGTATACCTCGTATTCACTTCAAAAGAACGTAAATAAGACACTTCCATGCTAGGAAATAGCGTTTGCAGATGTCTACGTATCGCAGCAATAGAGATCCAATGCTTCCTAAAACGCGATATCGCATCACTCCTCTATGTTTCATGATAAGGTATAATATTCATTACGAAGTGTCATGTATACCTCGTATTCACTTCAAATGAATGTAAATGCGACACTTCCATGCCAGGAAATAGCGTTTGCAGATGTCTACGTATCGTAGCAATAGAGTTCTAATGCTTCTTAAAACGCGATATCGCATCTCACTGCTATGTTTCATGATAAGATATAATATTCATTGCGAAGTGTCATGTATATCTCGTATTCACTTCAAACGAATGTAAATGCGACACTTCCATGCTAGGAAATAGCGTTTGCAGATGTCTACGTGTCGTAGCAATAGAGTTCTAATGGTTCTTAAAACGCGATATCGCATCTCACTGCCATGCTTCATGTGAAGATATAATATTCATTATGGAGTGTCATGTATACCTCGTACTCACTTCAAAAGAATGTAAATGCGACCCATCCATCCTAGGAAATAGCGTTTGCAGATGTCTACGTATCGTAGCAATAGAGTTCTAGTGCTTCTTAGAACGCGATATAGCATCTCACTTCTATGTTTCACGATAAGATATAATATTCATTGCGAAGTGTCATGTATACCTCGTATTCACTTCAAAAGAACGTAAATAAGATACTTCCATGCTAGGAAATAGCGTTTGCAGATGTCTGCGTATCGTAGCAACAGAGTTCTAATGCTTCTTAAAACGAGATGTCGCATCTCATTTCTATGTTTCATGATCAGATATAATATTCATTGCGAAGTGTCATGTATACCTCGTATTCACTTCAAAAGGATGTAAATGCGACACTTCCTTGCTAGGAAATAGCGTTTCCAGATGACTACGTGTCGAAACAATAGGGTTCTAATGCTTTTCAAAACGCGATATAGCACCTCATTACTATGTTTCATGATAGGATATAATATTCATTGCGAAGTGTCATGTATGCCTCGTATTCACTTCAAAAGAATGTAAATGCGACACTTCCATGCTAGGAAATAGCGTTTGCAGATGTCTACGTATCGCAGCAATAGAGTTCCAATGCTTCCTAAAACGCGATATCGCATCTCTCTTCTATGTTACATGATAAGATATAATATTCATTGCGAAGTGTCATGTATACCTCGTATTCCCTCCAAACGAATGTAAATGCGACACTTCCTTGCTAGGAAATGGCGTATTCAGATGTCTACGTATCGTAGCAATAGAGTTCTAATGCTTCTTAAATCGCGATATCGCATCTCATTTATATGTTTCGTGATAAGATATAATATTCATCGCGAAGTGTCAGGTATACCTCGTATTCACTTCAAAAGAATGTAAATGCGACACTTCCATGCTAGGAAATAGCGTCTGCAGATGTCTACGCGTCGAGGCAATAGAGATCCAATGCTTCCTAAAACGCGATATCGCATCACTCTTCTATGTTTCATGATAAGGTATAATATTCATTGCGAAGTGCCATGTATACCTCGTATTCACTTGAAAAGAATGTAAATGCGACACTTCCTTGCTAGGAAATAGCGTTTGCAGATGTCTACGTATCGCAGCAATAGAGATCCAATGCTTCCTAAAACGCGATATCGCATCACTCTTCTATGTATCATGATAAGGTATAATATTCATTTCGAAGTGTCATGTATACCTCGTATTCACTTCAAATGAATGTAAATGCGACACCTCCATGCTAGGAAACAGCGTTTGCAGATGTCTGCGTATCGTAGCAATAGAGTTCTAATGCTTCTTAAAACGCGATATCGCATCTCACTGCTATGTTTCATGATAAGATATAATATTCATTGCGAAGTGTCATGTATATCTCGTATTCACATCAAAAGAATGTAAATGCGACACTTCCATGCTAGGAAATAGCGTTTGCAGATGTCTACGTATCGCAGCAATAGAGTTCCAATGCTTCCTAAAACGCGATATCGCATCTCTCTTCTATGTTTCATGATAAGGTGTAATATTCATTGCGAAGCGTCATGTATACCTCGTATTCACTTCAAATGAATGTAAATGCGACACTTCCATGCTAGGAAATAGCGTTTGCAGATGTCTACGTATCGTAGCAATAGAGCTCTAATGCTTCTCAAAACGCGATATAGCACCTCATTCCTATGTTTCATGATAAGATATAATATTCATTGCGAAGTGTCATGTATACCTCGTATTCACTTCAGAAGAACGTAAATAAAACACTTCCATGCTAGGAAATAGCGTGTGCAGATGTCTACGTATCGTAGCAATAGAGTTCTAATGCGTCTTAAAACGATATGCCGCATGTCATTTCTATGTTTCGTGAGAGGATATAATATTCATTGTGGAGTGTTATGTATACCTCGTATTCACTTCAGTGGAATGTAAGTGGAATGTAAGTGTAATGCTAGGAAATAGAGTTTGCAGATGTCTATGCATATTAGCAATAGAGTTCTAATGCTTTTCAAAACGCGATATAGCACCTCATTCCTATGTTTCATGATAAGATATAATATTCATTGCGAAGTGTCATGCATATCTCGTATTCACTTCAAAAGAATGTAAATGCGACACTTCCATGCTAGGAAATAGCGTTTGCAGATGTCTACGTATCGCAGCAATAGAGTTTTAATGCTTCTTAGAACGCGATATCGCATCTCACTTCTATGTTTCATGATAAGATATAATATTCATTGCGAAGTGTCATGTATACCTCGTATTCACTTCAAAAGAATGTAAATAAGACACTTCCATGCTAGGAAATAGCGTTTGCAGATGTCTACGTATCGTAGCAATAGAGTTCTAATGCTTCTTAGAACGCGATATCGCATCTCACTTCTATATTTCATGATAAGATATAATATTCATTGCGAAGTGTCATGTATACCTCGTATTCACTTCAAAAGAATGTAAATATGACACTACCATGCTAGGAAATAGCGTTTGCAGATGTCTACGTATCTTAGCAATAGAGTCCTAATGCGTCTTAAAACGAGATGCCGCATTTCATTTCTATGTTTCGTGATAGGATATAATATTCATTGTGGAGTGTTATGTATACCTCGTATTCACTTCAGTGGAATGTAAGTGGAATGTAAGTGTAATGCTAGGAAATAGCGTTTGCAGATGTCTATGTATCGAAGCAATAGAGCTCTAATGCTTCTTAAAACACGATATCGCATCTCATTTCTATGTTTCATGATAAGATATAATATTCATTGCGAAGTGTCATGTATACCTCGTATTCACTTCAAATGAATGTAAATGCGACACTTCCATGCTAGGAAATAGCGTTTGCAGATGTCTACGTATCGTAGCAATAGAGTTCTAATGCTTCTTAAAACGCGATATCGCATCTCACTGCTATGTTTCTTGATAAGATATAATATTCATTATGGAGTGTTATGTATACCTCGTACTCACTTCAAAAGATTGTAAATGCGACCCTTCCATGCTAGGAAATAGCCTTTGCAGATGTCTACGTATCGTAGCAATAGAGTTCTAATGCTTCTTAGAACGCGATATCGCATCTCACTTCTATGTTTCATGATAAGATATAATATTCATTGCGAAGTGTCATGTATACCTCACACACACTTCAAATGAATGTAAATGCGAAACTTCCAAGCTAGGAAATAGCGCTTGCAGATGTCTACGTATCGACGCAATAGAGTTCTAATGCTGCTTAGAACGAGATATCGCATCTCACTTCTATGTTTCATGATAAGATATAATATTCATTGCGAAGTGTTATGTATACCTCGCATACACTTCAAATGAATGTAAATGCGACACTTCCTTGCTAGGAAATAGTGTTTGCAGATGTCTACCTATCGAAGCAATAGAGTTCTAATGCTTCTTAAAACGAGATACCGCATGTCATTTCTTTGTTTCATGATATGATATAATATTAATTGCGATGTGTCAGAAATACCTCATATTCACTTCAAAAGAATGTAAATGCGACACTTCCATGCTAGGAAATAGTGTTTCCAGATGTCTACGTATCGAAGCAATAGAGTGCTAATGCTTCTTATCTCGCCATTTCGCATCGCATTTCACTGTTTCATGATAAGATATAATAATCATTGTGCAGTGTTATGTATACCTCGTATTCACTTCAAATGAATGTAAATGCGACACTTCCTTGCTGGGAAGTAGCGTTTGCAGATGTCTACGTATCGAAGCAATAGAGTTCTAATGCTTCTTAAATCGCGATATCGCATCTCATTTCTATGTTTCATGATAAGATATAATATTCATTGTGCAGTGTTATGTATATCTCGTCTATACTTCAAATGAATGTAAATGCGACACTTCCTTGCTAGGAAATAGCGTTTGTAGATGTCTACGTATCGTAGCAATAGAGTTCTAATGCTTCTTAAAAAGCGAAATCGCTCCTCATTCCTATGTTTCATGATAAGATATAATATTCATTGCGGAGTGTTATGTATACCTCGTATTCCTTTCAAAAGAATGTAAATGCGACACTTCCTTGCTAGGAAGTATCGTTTGCAGATGTCTACGTATCGAAGCAGTAGATTTCTAATTCTTCTTAAATCGTCATATCGCATCACATATCTACGTTTCTTGATAAGATATAATATTCATTGCGAAGTGCTATGTATACCTCGTATTCCCTTTAAAAGAATGTAAATGCGACACTTCCTTGTTAGGAAGTAGCGTTAACAGATGTCTAAAATCGCCATATCGCATCTCATTTCTATACTTCATGATAAGATGTAATATTCATTGTGCAGTATCATGTATACCTCGTATTCCTTTCAAAAGAATGTAAATGCGACACTTCCTTTGTAGGAAGTAGCGTGTGCAGATGTCTACGTATCGAAGCAATAGTGTTCTAATGCTTCTTAAATCGCATTATTGCATCTCATTTCTATGTTTCATGATAAGACATGATATTCATTATGTAGTGCTATGTATTCCTCGTATTCACTTCAAAAGAAAGTAAATGCGACAATACCTTGCTAGGAAATAGCGTTTACAGATGTCTCCGTATCGAAGAAATAGTGTTCTAATGCTTCTTAAATCGCGATATCGCATCTCATTTCTATGTTTCGTGATAAGATATAATATTCATTGCGAAGTGTCATGCTTACCTCGTATTCATTTCAAAAGAATGTAAATGCGACACTTCCTTGTTAGGAAATAGCGTTTGTAGATGTCTCCATATCGAAGCAGTAGTGTTCTAATGCTTCTCAAAACGCGATGTCGCATCTCATTTCTATGCTTCATGTTAAGATATAATATTCATTGCGAAGTGTCATGTATACCTAGTACTCACTTCAAAATAATGTAAATGCGTCACTTCCTTGCTAGGAAATAGCGTTGGCAGATGTCTACGTATCGAAGCAATAGATTTCTAAAGCATACTAATTCGCGTTATCGCATCTCATATCTATGTTTCATGATAATATATAATATTCGTTGCGAAGTTTCATGTATACCTCGCATACACTTCAAATGAATGTGAATGCGACAGTTCCTTGCTAGGAAATAGTGTTTGCAGATGTCTACGTATCGAAGCAATAGTGTCCTAATGTTACTTAAATCGCGATATCGCATCTCATTTCTATGTTTCATGATAAGATATAATATTCATTGTGCAGTGCTATGTATATCTCGTCTATACTTCAAATGAATGTAAATGCGACACTTCCTTGCTAGGAAGTAGCGTTTGTGGATGTCTACGTATCGAAGCAATAGAGTTGTAATTCTTCTTAAATCGCCATATTGAATCTCATTTCTATGTTCCATGGTAAGATATAATATTCATTGTGCAGTGTTATGTATACCTCGTATTCACTTCAAAAGAATGTAAATGCGACACTTCCTTGCTAGGAAATAGCGTTTGCAGATGTCTACGTATCCAAGCAATAGAGTTCTAATGCTTCTTAAATCGCCATATTGCTTCTCGTTTCAATGCTTCATGATAATATATAATATTCACTGCGAAGTGTCATGTATACCTCGCATACACTTCAAATGAATGTAAATGCGACACTTCCTTCCTAGGAAATAGCGTTTGCAGATGTCTACGTATTGAAGCAACAGAGTTCTAATGCATCTTAAAACGCGATATCGCATCACATTCCTTTGTCTCATGATAAGATATAATATTCATTCCGAAGTGTTATGTATTCCACGTCTGCACTTCAAGTGAATGTTAATGCGACAGTTCCTTGCTAGGAAACAGCGTTTGTAGATGTCTACGTATCGTGCATTATTGTTCTAATGCTTCTCAAAACGCGATATCGCATCTCATTTCTATGTTCAATGATAATATATAATATTCATTACGAAGTGTCATGTATACCTCGCATACACGTCACATGAATGCAAATGCGACACTCCCATGCTAGGAAATAGCGTTTCCAGATGTCTACATATCGTAGCAATAGAGTTCTAGTGCTCCTTAAAACGGGATATCGCATCTCATTTCTATGTGTCATGATAAGATATAATACTCATTGCGATGTGTTATGTGTTGCTCGTCTACATTTCAAATTTATGTATAAGCGACACTTCCTATCTCGGAGATAGCGTTGGCAGATGTCTACGTATTGATGCAATATCGTTCTGATGCTTCTCGAAACGAGATATCGCATCTGATTTGTATGTTTCATGATAAAATATAATATTCATTGCGAAGTGTCATGTACACCTTTTATTCGCTTCAAAAGAATGTAAATGCGACACTTCCTTCCTAGGAAATAGCGTTTGCAGATGTCTAAGTATCGATGCAGTAGAGATCTAATGCAACGTAAAACGCGATATTGCATCTCAATTCTATGTTTCATGATAAGATATAATATTCATTGCGAAGTCTTATGTGTACCTCGCATACACTTGATATGAGTGTAAGTGCGACACTTCCTTGCTACGAAGTAGCATTTGCAGATGTCTACGTATCGAAACAATAGAGTTCTAATGCTTCTTAAAACGCGATATCGCATCTCATTTCTATGTCTCACGATAAGATATAATATTCATTGCGGAGTCTTATGTATATCTCGCCTACACTTCAAAAGCATGTAAATGCCAAACTGCCTTGCCACGGAATAGTAATTCTAGATGTCTACGGTAACGTCAGGCGTGACGCCTGCCACCCTCCGGCGTGCTTCAGGTCCAGCAGCCGCTCATCCGTCAGCATCTGCATCCGCAGCATACGTGCGAGGACCGCACTGCGTCCCGGCGCCTCTGGACGTGGAGACAGAGCTACAAGGACGTAGAGTACATCAGCACGTACCCACATACTTACCCTCCATACGTGTAACCTTAGGTTAAGCACGCTACACGACTGTGTACATACACACAACAACACACACGTCGAATTCTAAGTTCGATTAGAGATAATCTGCGATGCGCTCGCGCGCACACTTGACGCTCGCGGCTTACGCTCAACGTGAGCCGCACCCCACTCCGACCGGCCGCCCCATCACGAGGGCCGAGCGGCCGCCCTACTCCACCGCCTGCCCCACCGCGTGGGCCCAGAGACTCGCGCGCGGCACGATCCGAGAAGGTGGCGAACGTGCTTCCGATACGAGGCTTCTAATCCGAACGCCGAACCGAGCAGTTCGAATCTGCCTCCGCTGTATCCTGCAGCGAGCTACCAGCTCCAATGCAGTCGTTTCTATTCCATCTCCCATAGAGGAGTCTTTATTATAACTTAGTCTCATCTATATTTCATTTTGTACTCATATTTAGTAACATAGTCTTAGTGTTTTTATTAGGATAGTATTCATAGAATATACACTAATTTTACCCGATTCGATGTCTCTTTATTATACTACAATCTCCTTCGACTCTATTCCACGAGTACGCTCGCGTATTATTACTATTTCGCACTATTTCATCTGCGACAGTCTTGAAGCTGGACGGTTAGAGCGAACCAACGCTTAGCCGCTCTTACTTCACCTCTGCCGTAACAAGGGTGTCTTGAACTAAGGTCGATCCCGGTAAGGTCGAGAGAACCAGCGCTTAGGCGTGCCGTCGTCCTCCTGTGTGCAAGTACCCACGATGTACTCTGAGCTTTCTATGAAGCGTACTCGACGCGCGGGGAGGAAAGAGTTCCTACGTCGTCTCGTCCGCTAATACGTGGGCAGTGCCTCCGTGTATCCGAAGATCTACACTGCGGTTCCTGTTACTGACAGGGTAACCTTCGCCGCCATACGTCCCGTTCGAGTTAAGAAACGTCCTGTCCCGACACCCGCACCTTCCAGCCAGAGTTCGCCTGCCTGGAAGCTCATTCCGATCGACGCTCCAGCGTTCCAACCGTACGCAGCTACAATTCCGGACACGGATCCACGGCGCATTGGATACCGAATGTAAATGCGACTCTACCTTGCAACAGAATAGTGCTTCCAGGTGTCTACGAATCGAAGCAGTACAGTTCCAATTCTTCATAAAACGCGATTTCGTATCTCAAATCTATGGTTCACGTTATGATGTAATTCAATGCAACGCGTTATGTATTTTTCGTCATTACTTCATGAGAATGTAAATCCCACACTTCCTAGCGACGGAATAGCGTTACTAGATGTCAAGTAATCGAAGCAATAGAGTTATAATGCTTCGTAAAACGCGATATCGCATCTCATTTCTATGTCTCACGATGAGATGTAATAATCAACGCAACGCGTTAGGAATGTTTCGTAAACACTTCAAACCAATGTAAATGCCACACTTCCATGCAGCAGAATAGCGTTTCTAGATGTCCACGTATCGAAGCAATAGAGTTCTAACACTTTATAAATCGCGATATCGCATCTCATTTCTATGTCTCATGATAAGATTTATTGCTCAATGCAACGCGTTATGTATATCTCGTTTACACTTCAAAAGAATGTAAATGCCGCACCTCCTTGCGACGGAATAGCGTTTCTGGATGTCCACGTTTCGAAGCAATAGAGTTCTAACCCTTTATAAAACGCGATATCGCATCTCACTACTACGTCCCGTGATAAGATGCAATATTTAATGCAACGCGTTATGTATATCAAGACTACACTTCGAAAGAATGTGAATCCCGCACTTTATGTCTAGGGAATAGCGTTTCGAGATGTCTACATATCGCAGCAATAGATATATTTACGAAATTACTTAAAACGTCTTAATCTCAAAAATAGCCTTTTCATCACAAATGTGTAATAAATAAAGTCTTCGAAGGCCCCACGTTTTATTTGTTCCATCGGTCGGAACATGTTCTCCCCGTTGAGAGACCGTGACGATCAATCTAAATCGGTTTGATCTGAATATCGTCTCGACGTCGATGGTTCACGCTATCGTCTCGGATGTGGGCAGCTCCGCTAACTGCTTGACGTTGCGATTGTAGGCACCCTGGCTGGTCCGTACGGTGACCGTTCGGGTGATCTTGTCTGGACCTGGGTGCACCTCTTCGACTCGACCGCGGTGCCACTGCAAAGGCAGGACGTAGACATCCCTTAAGACTACGAGGGATCTTTTCTTGATCTCGTGGTAGCCCTTGGTCCATTTTTTTCGCTCGCTCAGATGGTGGATATACTCCTTGTGCCACCTGGTTCAAAATTCCTGCTGGACATTCTGGATGTGTTTGCTAGTGTGACAATCAGTTACGAGGAGTATCACTGAAATCAGTCTCGGGCAAACTCGTTAACGACGTGCCGATCAGGAAGTGGGTCGGAGTTAGGGACCATTAGGATCGGATGATAATGGAGTAAGCGGGCGGGAGTTTAGGATCGCTTCGATTTCGATCGCGAACGTATTGAACTATTCGAATGTAACCCGTATCTTCCCCGACGACTCGTTTGATGTGGTGTTTAAACGATTTCACTGCTGCCTCCCAAAGGCCGCCGAAATTGGGAGAAGGAGCTGGCATGAAATGCCATGATATTCCCTTGCCCGTGAGGAAGTGTCTTACCTTATCGTCCGCTTGCAGTTTTTGGTACAGTGCGCTTAATTCGTTATTCACTCCAACGAAATTTTGTCCCGTTGTAGGAATAAATGTTCCGACAGATGCCCCTACGACCGATGAAGCGTTTCAATGCCGCGATGAACGCTTCGGTAGTCATGTCACCGACGATCTCAAGATAGACCGCTCTCGTTGCAAAGCACACAAACACTGCTACATATATTTTTACTCGCGCACAATTTCGGAAACGTTTTTCCTTGATATAAAAAGGACCGCAATAATCTGTTCCGCAATTATTAAAGGATCGGCATTCGGATTCGCGTGACGCAGGTAGAGTGCCCATTACGTATTTCACGGCCGGTGGTTTTACGCGGAAGCACCAGATGTACTTCTTACCATCAATGGGCCAATACCTCTGCCTTAGTGTCGCCAGCGTGGTATTGATACCCGAATGATGTCCCTCTAAATGCGTGTGACGAATGATCAGATCGGTGATGTGATGCGATCTTAGAAGCAGGATCGGATGTTTCTGTCCGCAGGGAATGTTTGCGTTTTGTAGTCGACCGCCTACCTGTAGAATTCCCGTTTCGTCTAAGAATGGCTGCAGCGAGAGCCGGTTCCTCTTTGGATGCAGCTCTGTACCGTTCTTCAAATTTCGGATCTCTTTTTCAAACGCGAAGGCTTTCACGAGCCTCAAGATCCGATCATTAGCGTCGTGGACCTCTCATACGGTTAGAGGTCCTGCGTTACAATGATTTTTGCGAAATCGGAGGCAATATGCGACGATCCTCCTTAATTTCGCGATGTCTGAATAGCGGCCGAGAATTTCGTTGCTACGGATGGTCGTTGCCAAGCATGTATGGGGATGAATATCGAGTATTTCCAAAACGAGGTTGAACGTAGATTTCGGCCAATCCTTGTTATCGTCGGCAAACCACGATGGTCCATGACGTCAGATGGAGGGCTTCAAGAATTCCGCCGGTGTTTGTCCTCTCTATATGAGGTCCGCTGGATTGTCGTTTGACCTGACGTGCCGCTATCGGTCCTCGTTTGAATTTCGGCCACTCTATTTGCCACGAATGTTCTTAGCGTGGCTGGTTCGCGTTGCAGCAAATATAAAACTATCGTGGAATGCGTCCGGAAGTTAATCGAGTCGAATCGGCGTGCATTATTATCTCGGACGCTAGACAATAATGACGTCAGTAGCACCGCACCGCAAAGTTCGAGACGTGCGAGGCTGACAACTTTTACTGGTGCGACCCGAAATTTCGCGCATAATAGTCTCGTTTTAATTCGTCCGCGATTGTCGACTGACCGTAGATACACGCACGCTCCGTATGCTCGTTCGCTCGCGTCGCAGAACCTGTGTAATTCCACCCTTCGCACCTTCGATTGGCATACGTGTCACTCGAAGAATGTTTCGTTATATAACTGCATTTCCTTCACGTACGTGGACCATTCTGTATGGAGGATAGTTGGTAGCGATTCGTCCCAGGCCAATTGCAGTTTCCAAAGGTGTTGCATAAATATTTTTGCCGTTATTATTACTGGCGCCAGTAAACCTAACGGGTCGAATATTTTTGTCATGGTGGATAAGATCGTGCGTTTGGTGATCCTCGTATCGATGTTTGGATCCACGGAATAGATGATTCGGTCGTCCTACGCGTGCCACGAAACGCCAAGAGCTTTCATTGTGGCGTCTCCAAAATACTTTGGGTGAATTTCGCCTTCCGGAAGTCCTACTAAAAGTTTCGGTTCGCTCGAGACCCATTGTTGAATGTGGAGGTTGCCGCCTTTAAGTAGCTTTATTACCTGGTCCCGTAGTTGTCTAGCGTCTTCGTAATTATCTGTGCCAGTTAGGAGATCATCGACGTATAGATCTCGCTGGAGCACGGTCGATGCGAAAGGAGCATTCACCTTTTCGTCGTCCGCTAGCTGATGAATATACCTGATGACGAGGAAAGGCGCTAAAGATAGTCCGAACGCGATCGTGTTCAGCTCGTACGTTTTCACCTTTCCCTTGTTATCTCGTCACAATATCGGCTGGTATCGGCGGTCTTCCGGTCTTACGAGGAACTGCCGATACATCTTCTCGATGTGACTCCGGTTAAGACATAGGTGTGTTGACAGAACCTTATGGGAAAAGCGAATATGTCGACCTGTATCGTTGGTCCTGCCAAAAGCGTATCGTTCAATGTCAGTCTACTGCTCGATCTTGCAGATCCATCGAAGACGACGCGAACCTTCGTTGTTGAGCTGGACAGTTTGATGACGGCGTGGTGGATGAGGTAGAGGCCATCCGAATCGCGTGGCCCTACCTGGCTCATATGTCCCATCTAGAAATATTCCTCGGTGACGGTGGAGTATTCTCGTTTCAGCTCTGGATCTTTCATGAATTTTCGTTCGAGAGAAAGAAGAAGGTTGAGGACGCGCGACCGAGTTTCGCCTAACTGCATCTTCTTTTCACTGAACGGCAGTGCGACAATGTAACGACCGGTTCGTGTCTGTTTAACGTGGTCGTGAAAATACTGCTCGCATTCCTACTTCGCGGAAAATAGCTGTCGTCCGTGTGGGCCCTCTACTAGCACCCAGAATTTTTGAAGTTCGAAATTCAGGATTGTAACGAACGTTTGATGTTTCCTCCACGACGCCGATGTGGATACGCTCCTCCCGATGATCCGTCCAAATTGCGTCCTTTGGAGGATTAATTCAGAATCGTTGCGAGGAGAAAGCTTGTACTGGCCGATGCTAGGGGATGATAAAGTGGGGCCGGTGCCGATTAACATATCCACATTTTCCGGTCGATGAAATTGTGGATCTACTAGTTTTACGTTCGCTAGAGTCGGAATTCACATTCTGTTGTTGGTTGCAAACACGTCGTCCTCTGGTTCTGCAGCGTATACAATTCAATACCATGTAAATGCCACACTTCCTTGCTACGGAACAGGGTTTCTAGATGTCTACATAACGGAGCAATGGAGTTCTAATGCTTCATAGAAAGCAATATCGCTTATCAATTCTATGTCTCATGATAAGATGTAATCTTCAATGCAACGCGTTTTGTATATCTCGTCAACACTTCAAAAGAATATAAATCCCACACTTCCATGCTACATAAAGCGATTCTAGATGTATACGTTTCGAAGCAACGCAGTTCTAATGCTTCATAAAGCGCGATATCGCATCTCATTTCTATGTCTCATGATAAGATGTAATATCCAAAGCAACGCGCTATGTATATCTCATCGATGGTTCAAAAGAATGTAAATGAAACTCTTCCTTGCTACGGTATAGCGTTTCCAGATGTGTACGTATCGAAGAAGTACGGTTCTAAAACTTCAAAAAACGCGATATCGCATCTCATTTCTATGTCTCATGATAAGATGTAATATTCAATGCAACACATTATGTATATCTTGTGTACACCTCATAAGAATATGAATTCCACACATCCTTGCTACGGAATAGATTTCTAAATGTCTACCAATCGAAGCAATAGAGTTCCAATTCTTCATAAAACGCGATATCGCATCTCATTTATAGGTTTCATGATAAGATGTAATATCAATGCAACGCGTTATGTATATCTCGTCAGCACTTCAAAAGTATGTAGCGCCCACACTTCCATACTACGGAATAACGTTTCTTGAAGTCACATGTCGAAGTTATGGAGTACTAACGCTTCATGAAATGCGATATCGAATTTCATCTCTATATCTCTAGATAAAACGTCATATCAAAGAAACGCGTTATCTGTATCTCGTCAACAGCACAAAAGACTCTAAATCCCACACTTCCACGCTACGGAATAGCGTTTCAAGATATCCACATATCGAAGCAATAGAGTTCTAATGCTTCATAAAACGCGATATCGCATCTTATCTCTATGTTTCATGATAAGATATAATATTCATTGAGCAGTGTCATGTATACCTCGTATTCACATCAAAAGAATGTAAATGCGACTATTCCTTGCTAGGGCATAGCGTTTGCAGATGCCTACGTATCGTAACAATAGAGCTCTAGTGCTTCTTAGATCGCGATATCGCATCTCATTTCTATGTTTCGTGATAAGTTATAATATTCATTCCGAAGTGTCATGTAAACCTCGAATTCACTTCAAAAGAATGTAAATGCGACTATTGGTTGCTAGGAAATAACGATTGCAGATGTGTACGTATCGTAGCAATAGGGTTCTAATGCTTCTCAAAACGCGTTATAGTATCTCACTTCTATGTTTCCTGATAAGATATAATATTCATTGCGATGTGTCATGTACACCTCGTATTCACTTCAAAAGAATGTAAATGCGAATCTTCCTTGCTAGGAAATAACGTTTGCAGATGACTACGTATCGGAGCAAAGGAGTTGTAATGCTTCTCAAAACGAGATATCGCATCTCATTTCTATGCTTCATGATAAGATATAAAATTCATTGCGAAGTGTCATGTATACCTCGTATTCACATCAAAAGAATGTAAATGCGACTATTCCTTGCTAGGGCATAGCGTTTGCAGATGCCTACGTATCACAGCAATAGAGTTCTAATGCTTCCTAGATCGCGATATCGCATCTCATTTCTATGTTTCGTGATATGTTATAATATTCATTCCGTAGTATCATGTAAACCTCGAATTCACTTCAAAAGAATGTAAATGCGACTATTGGTTGCTAGGAAATAGCGATTGCAGATGTCTAGGTATGATAGCAATAGTGCTCTAATGCTTCTCAAAACGCGATATCGCATCTCATTTCTAAGTATCCTGATAAGATATAATATTCATTGCGGATTGTCATGTACACCTCGCATTCACTTCAAAAGAATGTAAATGCGACACTTCCATGCTAGGAAATAGCGTCTGCAGATGTCTATGCGTCGAGGCAATAGAGTTGTAGTGCTTCTTAGAACGCGATATCGCATCTCACTCCCTTGTTTCATGATAAGATATAATATTCATTGCGAAGTGTCATGTATACCTCGTCTTCACTTCAAAAGAATGTAAATGCGACACTTCCATGCTAGGAAGTAGCGTTTGCAGATGTCTACCTATCGTAGCAATAGGGTTCTAATACTTCTTAAAATGCGATATCGCATCACACTTCTATGTTTCATGATAAGATATAATATTCATTGCGAAGTGTCATGTATACCGCGACTTCACTTCACAAGAATGTAAATGCGACACTTCCTTGCTAGGAAATATTGTTTGCAGATGTCTACGTATCATAGCAATAGAGTACTGATGCTTCTTACAACGAGATGTCGTATTTCATTACTATACTTCGTAATAAGATATAATATTCATTGTGTAATGTTATGTATACCTCGTATTCACTTCAGTGGAATGTAAGTGCGAAATTTCCTTGCTAGGAAATAGAATTTGCAGATGTCTACGTATATAGGCAATAGAGTTCTAATGCTTCTTAAAACGCGATATCGCATCTCACATCTATGTTTCATGATAAGATATAATATTCATTATGGAGTGTTATGTATACCTCGTACTCACTTCAAAAGAATGTAAATGCGACCCTTCCATGCTAGGAAATAGCCTTTGCAGATGTCTACGTATCGTAGCAATAGAGTTCTAATGCGTCTTAAAACGAGATGCCGCATTTCATTTCTATGTTTCGCGATAAGATATAATATTCATTGTGGAGTGTTATGTATACCTCGTATTCACTTCAGTGGAATGTAAGTGGAATGTAAGTGTAATGCTAGGAAATAGAGTTTGCAGATGTCTAGGCATATTAGCAATAGGGTTCTAATGCTTTTCAAAACGCGATATAGCACCTCATTCCTATGTTTCATGATAAGATATAATATTCATTGCGAAGTGTCATGCATATCTCGTATTCACTTCAAAAGAATGTAAATGCGACACTTCCATGCTAGGAAATAGCGTTTGCAGATGCCTACGTATCGCAGCAATAGAGTTTTAATGCTTCCTAAAACGCGATATCGCACCTCTCTTCTATGTTTCATGATAAGGTATAATATTCATTGCGAAGTGCCATGTATACCTCGTATTCACTTGAAAAGAATGTAAATGCGACACTTCCTTGCTAGGAAATAGCGTTTGCAGATGTCTACGTATCGCAGCAATAGAGATCCAATGCTTCCTAAAACGCGATATCGCATCACTCTTCTATGTATCATGATAAGGTATAATATTCATTTCGAAGTGTCATGTATACCTCGTATTCACTTCAAATGAATGTAAATGCGACACCTCCATGCTAGGAAACAGCGTTTGCAGATGTCTGCGTATCGTAGCAATAGAGTTCTAATGCTTCTTAAAACGCGATATCGCATCTCACTGCTATGTTTCATGATAAGATATAATATTCATTGCGAAGTGTCATGTATATCTCGTATTCACATCAAAAGAATGTAAATGCGACACTTCCATGCTAGGAAATAGCGTTTGCAGATGTCTACGTATCGCAGCAATAGAGTTCCAATGCTTCCTAAAACGCGATATCGCATCTCTCTTCTATGTTTCATGATAAGGTGTAATATTCATTGCGAAGCGTCATGTATACCTCGTATTCACTTCAAATGAATGTAAGTGCGACACTTCCATGCTAGGAAATAGCGTTTGCAGATGTCTACGTATCGTAGCAATAGAGCTCTAATGCTTCTCAAAACGCGATATAGCACCTCATTCCTATGTTTCATGATAAGATATAATATTCATTGCGAAGTGTCATGTATACCTCGTATTCACTTCAGAAGAACGTAAATAAAACACTTCCATGCTAGGAAATAGCGTGTGCAGATGTCTACGTATCGTAGCAATAGAGTTCTAATGCGTCTTAAAACGATATGCCGCATTTCATTTCTATGTTTCGTGATAGGATATAATATTCATTGTGGAGTGTTATGTATACCTCGTATTCACTTCAGTGGAATGTAAGTGGAATGTAAGTGTAATGCTAGGAAATAGAGTTTGCAGATGTCTATGCATATTAGCAATAGAGTTCTAATGCTTTTCAAAACGCGATATAGCACCTCATTCCTATGTTTCATGATAAGATATAATATTCATTGCGAAGTGTCATGCATATCTCGTATTCACTTCAAAAGAATGTAAATGCGACACTTCCATGCTAGGAAATAGCGTTTGCAGATGTCTACGTATCGCAGCAATAGAGTTTTAATGCTTCTTAGAACGCGATATCGCATCTCACTTCTATGTTTCATGATAAGATATAATATTCATTGCGAAGTGTCATGTATACCTCGTATTCACTTCAAAAGAATGTAAATAAGACACTTCCATGCTAGGAAATAGCGTTTGCAGATGTCTACGTATCGTAGCAATAGAGTTCTAATGCTTCTTAGAACGCGATATCGCATCTCACTTCTATATTTCATGATAAGATATAATATTCATTGCGAAGTGTCATGTATACCTCGTATTCACTTCAAAAGAATGTAAATATGACACTACCATGCTAGGAAATAGCGTTTGCAGATGTCTACGTATCTTAGCAATAGAGTCCTAATGCGTCTTAAAACGAGATGCCGCATTTCATTTCTATGTTTCGTGATAGGATATAATATTCATTGTGGAGTGTTATGTATACCTCGTATTCACTTCAGTGGAATGTAAGTGGAATGTAAGTGTAATGCTAGGAAATAGCGTTTGCAGATGTCTATGTATCGAAGCAATAGAGCTCTAATGCTTCTTAAAACACGATATCGCATCTCATTTCTATGTTTCATGATAAGATATAATATTCATTGCGAAGTGTCATGTATACCTCGTATTCACTTCAAATGAATGTAAATGCGACACTTCCATGCTAGGAAATAGCGTTTGCAGATGTCTACGTATCGTAGCAATAGAGTTCTAATGCTTCTTAAAACGCGATATCGCATCTCACTGCTATGTTTCTTGATAAGATATAATATTCATTATGGAGTGTTATGTATACCTCGTACTCACTTCAAAAGATTGTAAATGCGACCCTTCCATGCTAGGAAATAGCCTTTGCAGATGTCTACGTATCGTAGCAATAGAGTTCTAATGCTTCTTAGAACGCGATATCGCATCTCACTTCTATGTTTCATGATAAGATATAATATTCATTGCGAAGTGTCATGTATACCTCACACACACTTCAAATGAATGTAAATGCGAAACTTCCAAGCTAGGAAATAGCGCTTGCAGATGTCTACGTATCGACGCAATAGAGTTCTAATGCTGCTTAGAACGAGATATCGCATCTCACTTCTATGTTTCATGATAAGATATAATATTCATTGCGAAGTGTTATGTATACCTCGCATACACGTCAAATGAATGTAAATGCGACACTTCCTTGCTAGGAAATAGTGTTTGCAGATGTCTACGTATCGAAGCAATAGAATTCTAATGCTACTTAAAACGAGATATCACATCTCATTTCTACGTTTCATGATAAGATATAATATTCATTCCGAAGTGTTATGTATTCCTCGCACACATTTCAAATGAATGTAAATGCGACACTTCCTTGCTAGAAAATAGTGTTTGCAGATGTCTACGTATCGAAGCAATAGAGTTCCAATGCTTCTTAAAACGATATATCGCATCTCATTTCTATGTTTCATGATAAGATATAATATTCATTGCGAAGTGTTATGTATACCTCGCATACACTTCAAATGAATGTAAATGCGACACTTCCTTGCTAGGAAATAGTGTTTGCAGATGTCTACCTATCGAAGCAATAGAGTTCTAATGCTTCTTAAAACGAGATACCGCATGTCATTTCTTTGTTTCATGATATGATATAATATTAATTGCGATGTGTCAGAAATACCTCATATTCACTTCAAAAGAATGTAAATGCGACACTTCCATGCTAGGAAATAGTGTTTCCAGATGTCTACGTATCGAAGCAATAGAGTGCTAATGCTTCTTATCTCGCCATTTCGCATCGCATTTCACTGTTTCATGATAAGATATAATAATCATTGTGCAGTGTTATGTATACCTCGTATTCACTTCAAATGAATGTAAATGCGACACTTCCTTGCTGGGAAGTAGCGTTTGCAGATGTCTACGTATCGAAGCAATAGAGTTCTAATGCTTCTTAAATCGCGATATCGCATCTCATTTCTATGTTTCATGATAAGATATAATATTCATTGTGCAGTGTTATGTATATCTCGTCTATACTTCAAATGAATGTAAATGCGACACTTCCTTGCTAGGAAATAGCGTTTGTAGATGTCTACGTATCGTAGCAATAGAGTTCTAATGCTTCTTAAAAAGCGAAATCGCTCCTCATTCCTATGTTTCATGATAAGATATAATATTCATTGCGGAGTGTTATGTATACCTCGTATTCCTTTCAAAAGAATGTAAATGCGACACTTCCTTGCTAGGAAGTATCGTTTGCAGATGTCTACGTATCGAAGCAGTAGATTTCTAATTCTTCTTAAATCGTCATATCGCATCACATATCTACGTTTCTTGATAAGATATAATATTCATTGCGAAGTGCTATGTATACCTCGTATTCCCTTTAAAAGAATGTAAATGCGACACTTCCTTGTTAGGAAGTAGCGTTAACAGATGTCTAAAATCGCCATATCGCATCTCATTTCTATACTTCATGATAAGATGTAATATTCATTGTGCAGTATCATGTATACCTCGTATTCCTTTCAAAAGAATGTAAATGCGACACTTCCTTTGTAGGAAGTAGCGTGTGCAGATGTCTACGTATCGAAGCAATAGTGTTCTAATGCTTCTTAAATCGCATTATTGCATCTCATTTCTATGTTTCATGATAAGACATGATATTCATTATGTAGTGCTATGTATTCCTCGTATTCACTTCAAAAGAAAGTAAATGCGACAATACCTTGCTAGGAAATAGCGTTTACAGATGTCTCCGTATCGAAGAAATAGTGTTCTAATGCTTCTTAAATCGCGATATCGCATCTCATTTCTATGTTTCGTGATAAGATATAATATTCATTGCGAAGTGTCATGCTTACCTCGTATTCATTTCAAAAGAATGTAAATGCGACACTTCCTTGTTAGGAAATAGCGTTTGTAGATGTCTCCGTATCGAAGCAGTAGTGTTCTAATGCTTCTCAAAACGCGATGTCGCATCTCATTTCTATGCTTCATGTTAAGATATAATATTCATTGCGAAGTGTCATGTATACCTAGTACTCACTTCAAAATAATGTAAATGCGTCACTTCCTTGCTAGGAAATAGCGTTGGCAGATGTCTACGTATCGAAGCAATAGATTTCTAAAGCATACTAATTCGCGTTATCGCATCTCATATCTATGTTTCATGATAATATATAATATTCGTTGCGAAGTTTCATGTATACCTCGCATACACTTCAAATGAATGTGAATGCGACAGTTCCTTGCTAGGAAATAGTGTTTGCAGATGTCTACGTATCGAAGCAATAGTGTCCTAATGTTACTTAAATCGCGATATCGCATCTCATTTCTATGTTTCATGATAAGATATAATATTCATTGTGCAGTGCTATGTATATCTCGTCTATACTTCAAATGAATGTAAATGCGACACTTCCTTGCTAGGAAGTAGCGTTTGTGGATGTCTACGTATCGAAGCAATAGAGTTGTAATTCTTCTTAAATCGCCATATTGAATCTCATTTCTATGTTCCATGGTAAGATATAATATTCATTGTGCAGTGTTATGTATACCTCGTATTCACTTCAAAAGAATGTAAATGCGACACTTCCTTGCTAGGAAATAGCGTTTGCAGATGTCTACGTATCCAAGCAATAGAGTTCTAATGCTTCTTAAATCGCGATATCGCATCTCGTTTCTATGTTTCACGTTAACATATAATATTCATTGTGCAGTGGTATGTATATCTCGTCTATACTTCAAATGAATGTAAATGCGACACTTCCTTGCTAGAAAATAGCGTTTGCAGGTGTCTACGTATCGAAGCAATAGGGATCTAATGCTTCTTAAATCGCCATATTGCTTCTCGTTTCAATGCTTCATGATAATATATAATATTCACTGCGAAGTGTCATGTATACCTCGCATACACTTCAAATGAATGTAAATGCGACACTTCCTTCCTAGGAAATAGCGTTTGCAGATGTCTACGTATTGAAGCAACAGAGTTCTAATGCATCTTAAAACGCGATATCGCATCACATTCCTTTGTCTCATGATAAGATATAATATTCATTCCGAAGTGTTATGTATTCCACGTCTGCACTTCAAGTGAATGTTAATGCGACAGTTCCTTGCTAGGAAACAGCGTTTGTAGATGTCTACGTATCGTGCATTATTGTTCTAATGCTTCTCAAAACGCGATATCGCATCTCATTTCTATGTTCAATGATAATATATAATATTCATTACGAAGTGTCATGTATACCTCGCATACACGTCACATGAATGCAAATGCGACACTCCCATGCTAGGAAATAGCGTTTCCAGATGTCTACATATCGTAGCAATAGAGTTCTAGTGCTCCTTAAAACGGGATATCGCATCTCATTTCTATGTGTCATGATAAGATATAATACTCATTGCGATGTGTTATGTGTTGCTCGTCTACATTTCAAATTTATGTATAAGCGACACTTCCTATCTCGGAGATAGCGTTGGCAGATGTCTACGTATTGATGCAATATCGTTCTGATGCTTCTCGAAACGAGATATCGCATCTGATTTGTATGTTTCATGATAAAATATAATATTCATTGCGAAGTGTCATGTACACCTTTTATTCGCTTCAAAAGAATGTAAATGCGACACTTCCTTCCTAGGAAATAGCGTTTGCAGATGTCTAAGTATCGATGCAGTAGAGATCTAATGCAACGTAAAACGCGATATTGCATCTCAATTCTATGTTTCATGATAAGATATAATATTCATTGCGAAGTCTTATGTGTACCTCGCATACACTTGATATGAGTGTAAGTGCGACACTTCCTTGCTACGAAGTAGCATTTGCAGATGTCTACGTATCGAAACAATAGAGTTCTAATGCTTCTTAAAACGCGATATCGCATCTCATTTCTATGTCTCACGATAAGATATAATATTCATTGCGGAGTCTTATGTATATCTCGCCTACACTTCAAAAGCATGTAAATGCCAAACTGCCTTGCCACGGAATAGTAATTCTAGATGTCTACGGTAACGTCAGGCGTGACGCCTGCCACCCTCCGGCGTGCTTCAGGTCCAGCAGCCGCTCATCCGTCAGCATCTGCATCCGCAGCATACGTGCGAGGACCGCACTGCGTCCCGGCGCCTCTGGACGTGGAGACAGAGCTACAAGGACGTAGAGTACATCAGCACGTACCCACATACTTACCCTCCATACGTGTAACCTTAGGTTAAGCACGCTACACGACTGTGTACATACACACAACAACACACACGTCGAATTCTAAGTTCGATTAGAGATAATCTGCGATGCGCTCGCGCGCACACTTGACGCTCGCGGCTTACGCTCAACGTGAGCCGCACTCCACTCCGACCGGCCGCCCCATCACGAGGGCCGAGCGGCCGCCCTACTCCACCGCCTGCCCCACCGCGTGGGCCCAGAGACTCGCGCGCGGCACGGTCCGAGAAGGTGGCGAACGTGCTTCCGATACGAGGCTTCTAATCCGAACGCCGAACCGAGCAGTTCGAATCTGCCTCCGCTGTATCCTGCAGCGAGCTACCAGCTCCAATGCAGTCGTTTCTATTCCATCTCCCATAGAGGAGTCTTTATTATAACTTAGTCTCATCTATATTTCATTTTGTACTCATATTTAGTAACATAGTCTTAGTGTTTTTATTAGGATAGTATTCATAGAATATACACTAATTTTACCCGATTCGATGTCTCTTTATTATACTACAATCTCCTTCGACTCTATTCCACGAGTACGCTCGCGTATTATTACTATTTCGCACTATTTCATCTGCGACAGTCTTGAAGCTGGACGGTTAGAGCGAACCAACGCTTAGCCGCTCTTACTTCACCTCTGCCGTAACAAGGGTGTCTTGAACTAAGGTCGATCCCGGTAAGGTCGAGAGAACCAGCGCTTAGGCGTGCCGTCGTCCTCCTGTGTGCAAGTACCCACGATGTACTCTGAGCTTTCTATGAAGCGTACTCGACGCGCGGGGAGGAAAGAGTTCCTACGTCGTCTCGTCCGCTAATACGTGGGCAGTGCCTCCGTGTATCCGAAGATCTACACTGCGGTTCCTGTTACTGACAGGGTAACCTTCGCCGCCATACGTCCCGTTCGAGTTAAGAAACGTCCTGTCCCGACACCCGCACCTTCCAGCCAGAGTTCGCCTGCCTGGAAGCTCATTCCGATCGACGCTCCAGCGTTCCAACCGTACGCAGCTACAATTCCGGACACGGATCCACGGCGCATTGGATACCGAATGTAAATGCGACTCTACCTTGCAACAGAATAGTGCTTCCAGGTGTCTACGAATCGAAGCAGTACAGTTCCAATTCTTCATAAAACGCGATTTCGTATCTCAAATCTATGGTTCACGTTATGATGTAATTCAATGCAACGCGTTATGTATTTTTCGTCATTACTTCATGAGAATGTAAATCCCACACTTCCTAGCGACGGAATAGCGTTACTAGATGTCAAGTAATCGAAGCAATAGAGTTATAATGCTTCGTAAAACGCGATATCGCATCTCATTTCTATGTCTCACGATGAGATGTAATAATCAACGCAACGCGTTAGGAATGTTTCGTAAACACTTCAAACCAATGTAAATGCCACACTTCCATGCAGCAGAATAGCGTTTCTAGATGTCCACGTATCGAAGCAATAGAGTTCTAACACTTTATAAATCGCGATATCGCATCTCATTTCTATGTCTCATGATAAGATTTATTGCTCAATGCAACGCGTTATGTATATCTCGTTTACACTTCAAAAGAATGTAAATGCCGCACCTCCTTGCGACGGAATAGCGTTTCTGGATGTCCACGTTTCGAAGCAATAGAGTTCTAACCCTTTATAAAACGCGATATCGCATCTCACTACTACGTCCCGTGATAAGATGCAATATTTAATGCAACGCGTTATGTATATCAAGACTACACTTCGAAAGAATGTGAATCCCGCACTTTATGTCTAGGGAATAGCGTTTCGAGATGTCTACATATCGCAGCAATAGATATATTTACGAAATTACTTAAAACGTCTTAATCTCAAAAATAGCCTTTTCATCACAAATGTGTAATAAATAAAGTCTTCGAAGGCCCCACGTTTTATTTGTTCCATCGGTCGGAACATGTTCTCCCCGTTGAGAGACCGTGACGATCAATCTAAATCGGTTTGATCTGAATATCGTCTCGACGTCGATGGTTCACGCTATCGTCTCGGATGTGGGCAGCTCCGCTAACTGCTTGACGTTGCGATTGTAGGCACCCTGGCTGGTCCGTACGGTGACCGTTCGGGTGATCTTGTCTGGACCTGGGTGCACCTCTTCGACTCGACCGCGGTGCCACTGCAAAGGCAGGACGTAGACATCCCTTAAGACTACGAGGGATCTTTTCTTGATCTCGTGGTAGCCCTTGGTCCATTTTTTTCGCTCGCTCAGATGGTGGATATACTCCTTGTGCCACCTGGTTCAAAATTCCTGCTGGACATTCTGGATGTGTTTGCTAGTGTGACAATCAGTTACGAGGAGTATCACTGAAATCAGTCTCGGGCAAACTCGTTAACGACGTGCCGATCAGGAAGTGGGTCGGAGTTAGGGACCATTAGGATCGGATGATAATGGAGTAAGCGGGCGGGAGTTTAGGATCGCTTCGATTTCGATCGCGAACGTATTGAACTATTCGAATGTAACCCGTATCTTCCCCGACGACTCGTTTGATGTGGTGTTTAAACGATTTCACTGCTGCCTCCCAAAGGCCGCCGAAATTGGGAGAAGGAGCTGGCATGAAATGCCATGATATTCCCTTGCCCGTGAGGAAGTGTCTTACCTTATCGTCCGTTTGCAGTTTTTGGTACAGTGCGCTTAATTCGTTATTCACTCCAACGAAATTTTGTCCCGTTGTAGGAATAAATGTTCCGACAGATGCCCCTACGACCGATGAAGCGTTTCAATGCCGCGATGAACGCTTCGGTAGTCATGTCACCGACGATCTCAAGATAGACCGCTCTCGTTGCAAAGCACACAAACACTGCTACATATATTTTTACTCGCGCACAATTTCGGAAACGTTTTTCCTTGATATAAAAAGGACCGCAATAATCTGTTCCGCAATTATTAAAGGATCGGCATTCGGATTCGCGTGACGCAGGTAGAGTGCCCATTACGTATTTCACGGCCGGTGGTTTTACGCGGAAGCACCAGATGTACTTCTTACCATCAATGGGCCAATACCTCTGCCTTAGTGTCGCCAGCGTGGTATTGATACCCGAATGATGTCCCTCTAAATGCGTGTGACGAATGATCAGATCGGTGATGTGATGCGATCTTAGAAGCAGGATCGGATGTTTCTGTCCGCAGGGAATGTTTGCGTTTTGTAGTCGACCGCCTACCTGTAGAATTCCCGTTTCGTCTAAGAATGGCTGCAGCGAGAGCCGGTTCCTCTTTGGATGCAGCTCTGTACCGTTCTTCAAATTTCGGATCTCTTTTTCAAACGCGAAGGCTTTCACGAGCCTCAAGATCCGATCATTAGCGTCGTGGACCTCTCATACGGTTAGAGGTCCTGCGTTACAATGATTTTTGCGAAATCGGAGGCAATATGCGACGATCCTCCTTAATTTCGCGATGTCTGAATAGCGGCCGAGAATTTCGTTGCTACGGATGGTCGTTGCCAAGCATGTATGGGGATGAATATCGAGTATTTCCAAAACGAGGTTGAACGTAGATTTCGGCCAATCCTTGTTATCGTCGGCAAACCACGATGGTCCATGACGTCAGATGGAGGGCTTCAAGAATTCCGCCGGTGTTTGTCCTCTCTATATGAGGTCCGCTGGATTGTCGTTTGACCTGACGTGCCGCTATCGGTCCTCGTTTGAATTTCGGCCACTCTATTTGCCACGAATGTTCTTAGCGTGGCTGGTTCGCGTTGCAGCAAATATAAAACTATCGTGGAATGCGTCCGGAAGTTAATCGAGTCGAATCGGCGTGCATTATTATCTCGGACGCTAGACAATAATGACGTCAGTAGCACCGCACCGCAAAGTTCGAGACGTGCGAGGCTGACAACTTTTACTGGTGCGACCCGAAATTTCGCGCATAATAGTCTCGTTTTAATTCGTCCGCGATTGTCGACTGACCGTAGATACACGCACGCTCCGTATGCTCGTTCGCTCGCGTCGCAGAACCTGTGTAATTCCACCCTTCGCACCTTCGATTGGCATACGTGTCACTCGAAGAATGTTTCGTTATATAACTGCATTTCCTTCACGTACGTGGACCATTCTGTATGGAGGATAGTTGGTAGCGATTCGTCCCAGGCCAATTGCAGTTTCCAAAGGTGTTGCATAAATATTTTTGCCGTTATTATTACTGGCGCCAGTAAACCTAACGGGTCGAATATTTTTGTCATGGTGGATAAGATCGTGCGTTTGGTGATCCTCGTATCGATGTTTGGATCCACGGAATAGATGGTTCGGTCGTCCTACGCGTGCCACGAAACGCCAAGAGCTTTCATTGTGGCGTCTCCAAAATACTTTGGGTGAATTTCGCCTTCCGGAAGTCCTACTAAAAGTTTCGGTTCGCTCGAGACCCATTGTTGAATGTGGAGGTTGCCGCCTTTAAGTAGCTTTATTACCTGGTCCCGTAGTTGTCTAGCGTCTTCGTAATTATCTGTGCCAGTTAGGAGATCATCGACGTATAGATCTCGCTGGAGCACGGTCGATGCGAAAGGAGCATTCACCTTTTCGTCGTCCGCTAGCTGATGAATATACCTGATGACGAGGAAAGGCGCTAAAGATAGTCCGAACGCGATCGTGTTCAGCTCGTACGTTTTCACCTTTCCCTTGTTATCTCGTCACAATATCGGCTGGTATCGGCGGTCTTCCGGTCTTACGAGGAACTGCCGATACATCTTCTCGATGTGACTCCGGTTAAGACATAGGTGTGTTGACAGAACCTTATGGGAAAAGCGAATATGTCGACCTGTATCGTTGGTCCTGCCAAAAGCGTATCGTTCAATGTCAGTCTACTGCTCGATCTTGCAGATCCATCGAAGACGACGCGAACCTTCGTTGTTGAGCTGGACAGTTTGATGACGGCGTGGTGGATGAGGTAGAGGCCATCCGAATCGCGTGGCCCTACCTGGCTCATATGTCCCATCTAGAAATATTCCTCGGTGACGGTGGAGTATTCTCGTTTCAGCTCTGGATCTTTCATGAATTTTCGTTCGAGAGAAAGAAGAAGGTTGAGGACGCGCGACCGAGTTTCGCCTAACTGCATCTTCTTTTCACTGAACGGCAGTGCGACAATGTAACGACCGGTTCGTGTCTGTTTAACGTGGTCGTGAAAATACTGCTCGCATTCCTACTTCGCGGAAAATAGCTGTCGTCCGTGTGGGCCCTCTACTAGCACCCAGAATTTTTGAAGTTCGAAATTCAGGATTGTAACGAACGTTTGATGTTTCCTCCACGACGCCGATGTGGATACGCTCCTCCCGATGATCCGTCCAAATTGCGTCCTTTGGAGGATTAATTCAGAATCGTTGCGAGGAGAAAGCTTGTACTGGCCGATGCTAGGGGATGATAAAGTGGGGCCGGTGCCGATTAACATATCCACATTTTCCGGTCGATGAAATTGTGGATCTACTAGTTTTACGTTCGCTAGAGTCGGAATTCACATTCTGTTGTTGGTTGCAAACACGTCGTCCTCTGGTTCTGCAGCGTATACAATTCAATACCATGTAAATGCCACACTTCCTTGCTACGGAACAGGGTTTCTAGATGTCTACATAACGGAGCAATGGAGTTCTAATGCTTCATAGAAAGCAATATCGCTTATCAATTCTATGTCTCATGATAAGATGTAATCTTCAATGCAACGCGTTTTGTATATCTCGTCAACACTTCAAAAGAATATAAATCCCACACTTCCATGCTACATAAAGCGATTCTAGATGTATACGTTTCGAAGCAACGCAGTTCTAATGCTTCATAAAGCGCGATATCGCATCTCATTTCTATGTCTCATGATAAGATGTAATATCCAAAGCAACGCGCTATGTACATCTCATCGATGGTTCAAAAGAATGTAAATGAAACTCTTCCTTGCTACGGTATAGCGTTTCCAGATGTGTACGTATCGAAGAAGTACGGTTCTAAAACTTCAAAAAACGCGATATCGCATCTCATTTCTATGTCTCATGATAAGATGTAATATTCAATGCAACACATTATGTATATCTTGTGTACACCTCATAAGAATATGAATTCCACACATCCTTGCTACGGAATAGATTTCTAAATGTCTACCAATCGAAGCAATAGAGTTCCAATTCTTCATAAAACGCGATATCGCATCTCATTTATAGGTTTCATGATAAGATGTAATATCAATGCAACGCGTTATGTATATCTCGTCAGCACTTCAAAAGTATGTAGCGCCCACACTTCCATACTACGGAATAACGTTTCTTGAAGTCACATGTCGAAGTTATGGAGTACTAACGCTTCATGAAATGCGATATCGAATTTCATCTCTATATCTCTAGATAAAACGTCATATCAAAGAAACGCGTTATCTGTATCTCGTCAACAGCACAAAAGACTCTAAATCCCACACTTCCACGCTACGGAATAGCGTTTCAAGATATCCACATATCGAAGCAATAGAGTTCTAATGCTTCATAAAACGCGATATCGCATCTTATCTCTATGTTTCATGATAAGATATAATATTCATTGAGCAGTGTCATGTATACCTCGTATTCACATCAAAAGAATGTAAATGCGACTATTCCTTGCTAGGGCATAGCGTTTGCAGATGCCTACGTATCGTAACAATAGAGCTCTAGTGCTTCTTAGATCGCGATATCGCATCTCATTTCTATGTTTCGTGATAAGTTATAATATTCATTCCGAAGTGTCATGTAAACCTCGAATTCACTTCAAAAGAATGTAAATGCGACTATTGGTTGCTAGGAAATAACGATTGCAGATGTGTACGTATCGTAGCAATAGGGTTCTAATGCTTCTCAAAACGCGTTATAGTATCTCACTTCTATGTTTCCTGATAAGATATAATATTCATTGCGATGTGTCATGTACACCTCGTATTCACTTCAAAAGAATGTAAATGCGAATCTTCCTTGCTAGGAAATAACGTTTGCAGATGACTACGTATCGGAGCAAAGGAGTTGTAATGCTTCTCAAAACGAGATATCGCATCTCATTTCTATGCTTCATGATAAGATATAAAATTCATTGCGAAGTGTCATGTATACCTCGTATTCACATCAAAAGAATGTAAATGCGACTATTCCTTGCTAGGGCATAGCGTTTGCAGATGCCTACGTATCACAGCAATAGAGTTCTAATGCTTCCTAGATCGCGATATCGCATCTCATTTCTATGTTTCGTGATATGTTATAATATTCATTCCGTAGTATCATGTAAACCTCGAATTCACTTCAAAAGAATGTAAATGCGACTATTGGTTGCTAGGAAATAGCGATTGCAGATGTCTAGGTATGATAGCAATAGTGCTCTAATGCTTCTCAAAACGCGATATCGCATCTCATTTCTAAGTATCCTGATAAGATATAATATTCATTGCGGATTGTCATGTACACCTCGCATTCACTTCAAAAGAATGTAAATGCGACACTTCCATGCTAGGAAATAGCGTCTGCAGATGTCTACGCGTCGAGGCAATAGAGTTGTAGTGCTTCTTAGAACGCGATATCGCATCTCACTCCCTTGTTTCATGATAAGATATAATATTAATTGCGAAGTGTCATGTATACCTCGTATTCACATCAAAAGAATGTAAATGCGACTATTCCTTGCTAGGGCATAGCGTTTGCAGATGCCTACGTATCGTAACAATAGAGCTCTAATGCTTCTTAGATCGCGATATCGCATCTCATTTCTATGTTTCGTGATAAGTTATAATATTCATTCCGAAGTGTCATGTAAACCTCGAATTCACTTCAAAAGAATGTAAATGCGACTATTGGTTGCTAGGAAATAGCGATTGCAGATGTGTACGTATCGTAGCAATAGGGTTCTAATGCTTCTCAAAACGCGATATCGCATCTCATTCCTATGTTTCCTGATAAGATATAATATTCATTGCGAACTGTCATGTACACCTCGTATTCACTTCAAACGAATGTAAATGCGACTATTCCTTGCTAGGAAATAGCATTTGCAGTTGTCTACGTATCGTAGCAATAGAGTTCTAATGCTTCTCAAAACGCGATATCGCATCTCATTTCTATGCTTCATGATAAGATATAATATTCATCGCGAAGTGTCATGTGCACCTCGTATTCACTTCAAAAGAATGTAAATGCGACACTTCCATGCTAGAAAATAGCGTCTGCAGATATCTCTACATCGAGGCAATAGGGTTCTAATGCTTCTTAAAACGCGATATCGCATCTCATATCTATGATTCGTGATAAGTTAGAATATTCATTTCGAAGTGTCATGTATACCTCGAATTCTCTTCAAAAGAATGTTAATGCGAGACTTCCATGCTAGGAAATAGCGTTTGCAGATATCTTCGCATCGAGGCAATAGGGTTCTAGTGCTTCTTAAAACGCGATATCGCATCTCACTTCTATGTTACATGATAAGATATAATGTTCAGTGCGAAGTGTTCTGTATACCTCGTATTCACTTCAAAAGAATGTAAATGCGACTACTGCCTGCTAGGAAATAGCGTCTGCAGAAGTCTTCGCGTCGAGGCAATAGAATTCTTATGCTTCTTAAAACGCGATATCGCAACTCACATCTACGTTTGGTGATAAGATATAATATTCAATGCGAAGTGTCATGTATACCTCGTATTCACTTCAAAAGAATGTAAATGCGACACCTCCATGCTAGGAAGTAGCGTTTGCAGATGTCTACGTATCGCAGCAATAGAGTTCCAATGCTTCCTAAAACGCGATATCGCATCTCCCTTCTATGTTTCATGATAAGGTATAATATTCATTGCGAAGTGTCATGTATACCTCGTATTCACTTCAAATGAATGTAAATGCGACACTTCCATGCTAGGAAATAGCATTTGCAGATGCCTACGTATCGTAGCAATAGAGTTCTAATGCTTCTTAACACGCGATATCGCATCTCACTGCTATGTTTCATGAGAAGATATAATATTCATTGCGAAGTGTCATGTATATCTCGTATTCACATCAAAAGAATGTAAATGCGACACTTCCATGCTAGGGAATAGCGTTTGCAGATGTCTACGTATCGAAGCAATAGAGTTACAATGCTTCCTAAAACGCGATATCGCATCACTCTTCTATCTTTCATGATAAGGTATAATATTCATAGCGAAGTGTCATGTATACCTCGTATTCACTTCAAATGGATGTAAATGCGACACTTCCATGCTAGGAAATAGCGTTTGCAGATGTCTACGTATCGTAGCAATAGAGTTCTAATGCTTCACAAAACGAGATGCCTCATTTCATTTCTATGTTCCGTATTAAGATATAATATTCATTGTGGAGTGTCATGTATACCTCGTATTCACTTCAAATGAATGTAAATGCGACACTTCCATGCTAGGAAATAGCGTTTGCAGATGTCTACGTATCGTAGCAATAGAGTTCTAATGCTTCTTAAAACGCGATACCGCATCTCACTGCTATGTTTCATGATAAGATATAATATTCATTATGGAGTGATATGTATACCTCGTACTCACTTCAAAAGAATGTAAATGCGACCCTTCCATGCTAGGGAATAGCCTTTGCAGATGACTACGTATCGTAGCAATAGAGTTCTAATGCTTCTTAGAACGCGGTATCGCATCTCACTTTTATGTTTCATGATAAGATATAATATTCATTGCGAAGTGTCATGTATATCTCGTATTCACATCAAAAGAATGTAAATGCGACACTTCCATGCTAGGAAATAGCGTTTGCAGATGTCTACGTATCGCAGCTATAGAGTTCCAATGCTTCCTAAAACGCGATACCGCATCTCCCTTCTATGTTTCATGATAAGGTATAATATTCATTGCGAAGTGTCATGTATACCTCGTATTCACTTCAAATGAATGTAAATGCGACACTTCCATGCTAGGAAATAGCATTTGCAGATGCCTACATATCGTAGCAATAGAGTTCTAATGCTTCTTAACACGCGATATCGCATCTCACTGCTATGATTCATGATAAGATATAATATTCTTTATGGAGTGATATGTATACCTCGTACTCACTTCAAAAGAATGTAAATGCGACCCTTCCATGCTAGGGAATATCCTTTTCAGATGTCTACGTATCGTAGAAATAGTGTTCTAATGCTTCTTAAAACGCGATATCGCATCTCACTGCTATGTTTCATGAGAAGATATAATATTCATTCCGAAGTGTCATGTATATCTCGTAGTCACATCAAAAGAATGTAAATGCGACACTTCCATGCTAGGGAATAGCGTTTGCAGATGTCTACGTATCGCAGCAATAGAGTTCCAATGCTTCCTAAAACGCGATATCGCACCACTCTTCTATGTTTCATGATAAGGTATAATATTCATAGCGAAGTGTCATGTATACCTCGTATTCACTTCAAATGAATGTAAATGCGACACTTCCATGCTAGGAAATAGCGTTTGCAGATGTCTACGTATCGTAGCAATAGAGTTCTAATGCTTCACAAAACGAGATGCCTCATTTCATTTCTATGTTCCGTAATAAGGTATAATATTCATTGTGGAGTGTCATGTATACCTCGTATTCACTTCAAATGAATGTAAATGCGACACTTCCATGCTAGGAAATAGCGTTTGCAGATGTCTACGTATCGTAGCAATAGAGTTCTAATGCTTCTTAAAACGCGATATCGCATCTCACTGCTATGTTTCATGATAAGATATAATATTCATTATGGAGTGATATGTATACCTCGTACTCACTTCAAAAGAATGTAAATGCGACCCTTCCATGCTAGGGAATAGCCTTTGCAGATGACTACGTATCGTAGCAATAGAGTTCTAATGCTTCTTAGAACGCGATATCGCATCTCACATTTATGTTTCATGATAAGATATAATATTCATTGCGAAGTGTCATGTATACCTCGTATTCACTTCAAAAGAATGTAAATGCGACACCTCCATGCTAGGAAGTAGCGTTTGCAGATGTCTACGTATCGCAGCAATAGAGTTCCAATGCTTCCTAAAACGCGATATCGCATCTCCCTTCTATGTTTCATGATAAGGTATAATATTCATTGCGAAGTGTCATGTATACCTCGTATTCACTTCAAATGAATGTAAATGCGACACTTCCATGCTAGGAAATAGCGTTTGCAGATGTCTACGTATCACAGCAATAGAGTACTAATGCTTCTTAAAACGAGATGTCGTATTTCATTTCTATGTTTCGTAATAAGATGTACTATTCATTGTGAAATGTTATGTATACCTCGTATTCACTTCAAATGAATGTAAATGCGACACTTCCATGCTAGGAAATAGCGTTTGCAGATGTCTACCTATCGTAGCAATAGAGTTCTAATGCTTCTTAAAACGCGATATCGCATCTCACTGCTATGTTTCATGATAAGATATAATATTCATTATGGAGTGATATGTATACCTCGTACTCACTTCAAAAGAATGTAAATGCGACCCTTCCATGCTAGGGAATAGCCTTTGCAGATGACTACGTATCGTAGCAATAGAGTTCTAATGCTTCTTAGAACGCGATATCGCATCTCACTTTTATGTTTCATGATAAGATATAATATTCATTGCGAAGTGTCATGTATATCTCGTATTCACATCAAAAGAATGTAAATGCGACACTTCCATGCTAGGAAATAGCGTTTGCAGATGTCTACGTATCGCAGCTATAGAGTTCCAATGCTTCCTAAAACGCGATATCGCATCTCCTTCTATGTTTCATGATAAGGTATAATATTCATTGCGAAGTGTCATGTATACCTCGTATTCACTTCAAATGAATGTAAATGCGACACTTCCATGCTAGGAAATAGCATTTGCAGATGCCTACGTATCGTAGCAATAGAGTTCTAATGCTTCTTAACACGCGATATCGCATCTCACTGCTATGATTCATGATAAGATATAATATTCATTATGGAGTGATATGTATACCTCGTACTCACTTCAAAAGAATGTAAATGCGACCCTTCCATGCTAGGGAATAGCCTTTTCAGATGTCTACGTATCGTAGAAATAGGTTTCTAATGCTTCTTAAAACGCGATATCGCATCTCACTGCTATGTTTCGTGAGAAGATATAATATTCATTGCGAAGTGTCATGTATATCTCGTATTCACATCAAAAGAATGTAAATGCGACACGTCCATGCTAGGGAATAGCGTTTGCAGATGTCTACGTATCGCAGCAATAGTGTTCCAATTCTTCCTAAAACGCGATATCGCACCACTCTTCTATGTTTCATGATAAGGTATAATATTCATAGCGAAGTGTCATGTATACATCGTATTCACTTCAAATGAATGTAAATGCGACACTTCCATGCTAGGAAATAGCGTTTGCAGATGTCTACGTATCGTAGCAATAGAGTTCTAATGCTTCTTAAAACGCGATATCGCATCTCACTGCTATGTTTCATGATAAGATATAATATTCATTATGGAGTGTTATGTATACCTCGTACACACTTCAAAAGAAAGTAAATGCGACCCTTCCATGCTAGGGAATAGCGTTTGCAGATGTCTACGTATCGCAGCAATAGAGTTCCAATGCTTCCTAAAACGCGATATCGCATCACTCTTCTATGTTTCATGATAAGGTATAATATTCATAGCGAAGTGTCATGTATACCTCGTATTCACTTCAAATGAATGTAAATGCGACACTTCCATGCTAGGAAATAGCGTTTGCAGATGTCTACGTATCGTAGCAATAGAGTTCTAATGCTTCACAAAACGAGATGCCTCATTTCATTTCTATGTTCCGTGATAAGATATAATATTCATTGTGGAGTGTCATGTATACCTCGTATTCACTTCAAATGAATGTAAATGCGACACTTCCATGCCAGGAAATAGCGTTTGCAGATGTCTACGTATCGTAGCAATAGAGTTCTAATGCTTCTTAAAACGCGATATCGCATCTCACTGCTATGTTTCATGATAAGATATAATATTCATTATGGAGTGATATGTATACCTCGTACTCACTTCAAAAGAATGTAAATGCGACCCTTCCATGCTAGGGAATAGCCTTTGCAGATGACTACGTATCGTAGCAATAGAGTTCTAATGCTTCTTAGAACGCGATATCGCATCTCACTTTTATGTTTCATGATAAGATATAATATTCATTGCGAAGTGTCATGTATATCTCGTATTCACATCAAAAGAATGTAAATGCGACACTTCCATGCTAGGAAATAGCGTTTGCAGATGTCTACGTATCTCAGCTATAGAGTTCCAATGCTTCCTAAAACGCGATATCGCATCTCCCTTCTATGTTTCATGATAAGGTACAATATTCATTGCGAAGTGTCATGTATACCTCGTATTCACTTCAAATGAATGTAAATGCGACACTTCCATGCTAGGAAATAGCATTTGCAGATGCCTACGTATCGTAGCAATAGAGTTCTAATGCTTCTTAACACGCGATATCGCATCTCACTGCTATGATTCATGATAAGATATAATATTCATTATGGAGTGATATGTATACCTCGTACTCACTTCAAAAGAATGTAAATGCGACCCTTCCATGCTAGGGAATAGCCTTTTCAGATGCCTACGTATCGTAGAAATAGAGTTCTAATGCTTCTTAAAACGCGATATCGCATCTCACTGCTATGTTTCATGAGAAGATATAATATTCATTGCGAAGTGTCATGTATATCTCGTATTCACATCAAAAGAATGTAAATGCGACACTTCCATGCTAGGGAATAGCGTTTGCAGATGTCTACGTATCGCAGCAATAGAGTTCCAATGCTTCCTAAAACGCGATATCGCACCACTCTTCTATGTTTCATGATAAGGTATAATATTCATAGCGAAGTGTCATGTGTACCTCGTATTCACTTCAAATGAATGTAAATGCGACACTTCCATGCTAGGAAATAGCGTTTGCAGATGTCTATGTATCGTAGCAATAGAGTTGTAATGCTTCTTAAAACGCGATATCGCATCTCACTGCTATGTTTCATGATAAGATATAATATTCATTATGGAGTGTTATGTATACCTCGTACTCACTTCAAAAGAAAGTAAATGCGACCCTTCCATGCTAGGGAATAGCGTTTGCAGATGTCTACGTATCGCAGCAATAGAGTTCCAATGCTTCCTAAAACGCGATATCGCATCACTCTTCTATGTTTCATGATAAGGTATAATATTCATAGCGAAGTGTCATGTATACCTCGTATTCACTTCAAATGAATGTAAATGCGACACTTCCATGCTAGGATATAGCGTTTGCAGATGTCTACGTATCGTAGCAATAGAGTTCTAATGCTTCACAAAACGAGATGCCTCATTTCATTTCTATGTTACGTGATAAGATATAATATTCATTGTGGAGTGTCATGTATACCTCATATTCACTTCAAATGAATGTAAATGCGACACTTCCTTGCTAGGAAATAGCGTTTGCAGATGTCTACGTATCGTAGCAATAGAGTTCTAATGCTTCTTAAAACGCGATATCGCATATCACTGCTATGTTTCATGATAAGATATAATATTCATTATGGAGTGATATGTATACCTCGTACTCACTTCAAAAGAATGTAAATGCGACCCTTCCATGCTAGGAAATAGCCTTTGCAGATGACTACGTATCGTAGCAATAGAGTTCTTATGCTTCGTAGAACGCGATATCGCATCTCACTTTTATGTTTCATGATAAGATATAATATTCATTGCGAAGTGTCATGTATATCTCGTATTCACATCAAAAGAATGTAAATGCGACACTTCCATGCTAGGAAATAGCGTTTGCAGATGTCTACGTATCGCAGCTATAGAGTTCCAATGCTTCCTAAAACGCGATATCGCATCTCCCTTCTATGTTTCATGATAAGGTATAATATTCATTGCGAAGTGTCATGTATACCTCGTATTCACTTCAAATGAATGTAAATGCGACACTTCCATGCTAGGGAATAGCCTTTTCAGATGCCTACGTATCGTAGAAATAGAGTTCTAATGCTTCTTAAAACGCGATATCGCATCTCACTGCTATGTTTCATGAGAAGATAAAATGTTCATTGCGAAGTGTCATGTATATCTGGTATTCACATCAAAAGAATGTAAATGCGACACTTCCATGCTAGGGAATAGCGTTTGCAGATGTCTACGTATCGCAGCAATAGAGTTCCAATGCTTCCTAAAACGCGATATCGCATCACTCTTCTATGCTTCATGATAAGGTATAATATTCATAGCGAAGTGTCATGTATACCTCGTATTCACTTCAAAAGAATGTAAATGCGACCCTTCCATGCTAGGGAATAGCCTTTTCAGATGCCTACGTATCGTAGAAATAGAGTTCTAATGCTTCTTAAAACGCGATATCGCATCTCACTGCTATGTTTCATGAGAAGATAAAATGTTCATTGCGAAGTGTCATGTATATCTGGTATTCACATCAAAAGAATGTAAATGCGACACTTCCATGCTAGGGAATAGCGTTTGCAGATGTCTACGTATCGCAGCAATAGAGTTCCAATGCTTCCTAAAACGCGATATCGCATCACTCTTCTATGTTTCATGATAAGGTATAATATTCATAGCGAAGTGTCATGTATACCTCGTATTCACTTCAAATGAATGTAAATGCGACACTTCCATGCTAGGAAATAGCGTTTGCAGATGTCTACGTATCGTAGAAATAGAGTTCTAATGCTTCTTAAAACGCGATATCGCATCTCACTGCTATGTTTCATGATAAGATATAATATTCATTATGGAGTGTTATGTATACCTCGTACTCACTTCAAAAGAAAGTAAATGCGACCCTTCCATGCTAGGGAATAGCCTTTGCAGATGTCTACGTATCGTAGCAATAGAGTTCTAATGCATCTTAGAACGCGATATCGCATCTCACTTTTATGTTTCGTGATAAGATATAATATTCATTGCGAAGTGTCATGTATACCTCGTATTCACTTCAAAAGAATGTAAATGCGACACTTCCTTGCTAGGAAATATTGTATGCAGATGTCTACGTATCACAGCAATAGAGTAATAATGCTTCTTAAAACGAGATGTCGTATTCCATTTCTATGTTTCGTAATAAGATATAATACTCATTGTGTAATGTTATGTATACCTCGTATTCACTTCAGTGGAATGTAAGTGCCACATGTCCATGCTAGGAAATAGAGTTTGCAGATGTCTACGCATATTAGCAATAGAGTTCTAATGCTTCCTAAAACGCGATATCGCACCTCTCTTCTATGTTTCATGATAAGGTATAATATTCATTGCGAAGTGTCATGTATACCTCGTATTCACTTCAAAAGAATGTAAATGCGACAATTCCTTGCTAGGAAATAGTGTTTGCAGATGTCTACGCATCACAGCAATAGAGTACTAATGCTTCTTAAAACGAGATGTCGTATTTCATTTCTATGTTTCGTAATAAGATATAATACTCATTGTGTAATGCTATGTATACCTCGTATTCACTTCAGTGGAATGTAAGTACCACATGTCCACGCTAGGAAATAGAGTTTGCAGATGTCTACGTAAATTAGCAATAGAGTTCTAATGCTTCTCAAAACGCGATATAGCACCTCATTCCTATGTTTCATGATAAGATATAATATTCACTGCGAAGTATCATCTATACCTCGTATTCACTTCAAAGGAATGTAAATGCGACACTTCCATGCTAGGAAATAGTGTTTGCAGATGTCTACGTATCGTAGCAATAGGGTTCTAATGGTTCTTAGAACGCGATATCGCATTTCACTTCTATGTTCCATGATAAGATATAATATTCATTGCGAAGTGTCATGTATACCTCGATTTCACTTAACATGAATGTAAATGCGACACTTCCTTGCTAGGAAATATTGTTTGCAGATGTCTACGTATCACAGCAATAGAGTACTAATGATTCTTAAAACGAGATGTCGTATTTCATTTCTATGTTTCGCAATAAGATATAATATTCATTGTATAATGTTACGTATACCTCGTATTCACTTCAGTGGAATGCAAGAGCGAAATTTCCTTCCTAGGAAATAGAGTTTGCAGATATCTACTTATACTGGCAATAGAGTTCTAATGCTTCTCAAAACGCGATATAGCACCTCATTCCTATGTTTCATGATAAGATATAATATTCATTGCTAAGTGTCATGCATATCTCGTATTCACTTCAAAAGAATGTAAATGCGACACTTCCATGCTAGGAAATAGCGTTTGCAGATGCCTACCTATCGCAGCAATAGAGTTCTAATGCTTCTTAAAACGCGATATCGCATCTCACTGCTATGTTTCATGATAAGATATAATATTCATTATGGAGTGTTATGTGTAATTCGTACTCACTTCAAAAGAATGTAAATGCGACCCTTCCATTCTAGGAAATAGCGCTTGCAGATGTCTACGTATCGTAGCAATAGAGACCTAATGCTTCTTAAAACGCGATAAAGCATCTCACTCCTATGTTTCACGATAAGATATAATATTCATTGCGAAGTGTCATGTATACCTCCTATTCACTTCAAAAGAATGTAAATGCGACACTTCCATGCTAGGAAGTAGCGGTTGCAGATGTCTACAAATCGTAGCAATAGGGTTCTAATGCTTCTTAGAACGCGACATCGCTTCTCACTTCTATGTTCCATGATAAGATATAATATTCATTGCGAAGTGTCATGTATATCTTGTATTCACTTCAAAAGAATGTAAATGCGACACTTCCATGCTAGGAAATAGCGTTTGCAGATGTCTACGTATCGCAGCAATAGAGTTCTAATGCTTCCTAAAACGCGATATAGCACCTCATTCCTATGTTTCATGATAAGATATAATATTCATTTCGAAGTGTCATGTATGTCTCGTATTCACTTCAAAAGAATGTAAATGCGACACTTCCATGCTAGGAAATAGAGTTTGCAGATGTCTACGCATATTAGCAATAGAGTTCTAATGCTTCTCAAAACGCGATATAGCACCTCATTCCTCTGTTTCATGATAAGATATAATATTCATTCCGAAGTGTCATGTATATCTCGTATTCACTTCAAAAGAATGTAAATGCGACACTTCCATGCGAGGAAATAGCGTTTGCAGATGTCTACGTATCGCAGCAATAGAGTTCTAATGCTTCCTAAAACGCGATATCGCACCTCTCTTCTATGTTTCATGATAAGGTGTAATATTCATTGCGAAGTGTCATGTATACCTCGTATTCACTTCAAAAGAATGTAAATGCGACACTTCCTTGCTAGGAAATATTGTTTGCAGATGTCTACGTATCACAGCAATAGGGTACTAATGCTTCTTAAAACGAGATGTCGTATTTCACTTCTATGTTTCGTAACAAGATATAATATTCATTGTGTAATGTTATGTATACCTCGTATTCACTTGAGTGGAATGTAAGTGCGAAATTTCCTTGCCAGGAAATAGAGTTTGCAGATGTCTACGTATAATAGCAATAGAGTTCTAATGCTTCTCAAAACGCGACATAGCACCTCATTCCTATGTTTCATGATAAGCTATAATATTCATTGCGAAGTGTCATGTATATCTTGTATTCACTTCAAAAGAATGTAAATGCGACACTTCCATGCTAGGAAATAGCGTTTGCAGATGTCTACGTATCGTAGCAATATAGTTCTAATGCTTCTCAGAACGCGATATTTCACCTCATTCCTATGTTTCATGATAAGATATAATATTCATTGCAAAGTGTCATGTATATCTCGTATTCACTTCAAAAGAATGTAAATGCGACACTTCCATGCTAGGAAATAGCGTTTGCAGATGTCTACGTATCGCAGCAATAGAGTTCTAATGCTACCTAAAACGCGATATTGCATCTCACTGCTATGTTTCATTAGAAGATATAATATTCATTATGGAGTGTTATGTATACCTCGTGCTCACTTCAAAAGAATGTAAATTCGACCCTTCCATGCTAGGAAATAGCGTTTGCATATGTCCACGTATCTGTCTACGTATCGTAGCAATAGAGTTCTAATGCTTCTTAGAACGCGATATCGCATCTCACTTCTATGTTTCATGATAAGATATAATATTCATTGCGAAGTGTCATCTATACCTCGTATTCACTTCAACAGAATGTAAATGCGACACTTCCATGCTAGGAAATAGTGTTTGCAGATGTCTACGTATCGTAGTAATAGGGTTCTAATGCTTCTTAGAACGCGATATCGCATCTCACTTCTATGTTCCATGATAAGATATAATATTCATTGCGAAGTGTCATGTATACCTCGATTTCACTTCACAAGAATGTAAATGCGACACTTCCTTGCTAGGAAATATTGTTTGCAGATGTCTACGTATCACAGCAATAGAGTACTAATGATTCTTAAAACGAGATGTCGTATTTCATTTCTATGTTTCGTAATAAGATATAATATTCATTGTGTAATGTTACGTATACCTCGTATTCACTTCAGTGGAATGTAAGTGCGAAATTTCCTTGCTAGGAAATAGGGTTTGCAGATATCTACGTATATTAGCAATAGAGTTCTAATGCTTCTCAAAACGCGATATAGCACCTCATTCCTATGTTTCATGATAAGATATAATATTCATTACGAAGTGTCATGTATATCTCGTATTCACTTCAAAAGAATGTAAATGCGACACTTCCATGCTAGGAAATAGCGTTTGCAGATGTCTACGTATCGTAGCAATAGATTTCTAATGCTTCTTAAAACGCGATATCGCATCTCACATCTATGTTTCATGATAAGATATAATATTCATTGCGAAGTGTCATGTATACCTCGTATTCACTTCAAAAGAATGTAAATATGACACTTCCATGCTAGGAAATATTGTTTGCAGATGTCTACGTATAACAGCAATAGGGTACTAATGATTCTTAAAACGAGATGTCGTATTTCATTTCTATGTTTCGTAATAAGATATAATATTCATTGTGTAATGTTACGTATACCTCGTATTCACTTCAGTGGAATGTAAGTGCGAAATTTCCTTGCTAGGATATAGGGTTTGCAGATATCTACGTATATTAGCAATAGAGTTCTAATGCTTCTCAAAACGCAATATAGAACCTCATTCCTATGTTTCATGATAAGATATAATATTCATTTCGAAGTGTCATGTATATCTCGTATTCACTTCAAAAGAATGTAAATGCGACACTTCCATGCTAGGAAATAGCGTTTGCAGATGTCTACGCATCACAGCAATAGAGTACTAATGCTTCTTAAAACGAGATGTCGTATTTCATTTCTATGTTTCGTAATAAGATATAATACTCATTGTGTAATGCTATGTATACCTCGTATTCACTTCAGTGGAATGTAAGTACCACATGTCCACGCTAGGAAATAGAGTTTGCAGATGTCTACGTAAATTAGCAATAGAGTTCTAATGCTTCTCAAAACGCGATATAGCACCTCATTCCTATGTTTCATGATAAGATATAATATTCATTTCGAAGTGTCATGTATATCTCGTATTCACTTCAAAAGAATGTAAATGCGACACTTCCATGCTAGGAAATAGCGTTTGCAGATGTCTACGTATCGTAGCAATAGATTTCTAATGCTTGTTAAAACGCGATATCGCATCTCACAGCTATGTTTCATGAAAAGATATAATATTCATTATGGAGTGTTATGTGTACCTCGTACTCACTTCAAAAGAGTGTAAATGCGACCCTTCCATGCTAGGAAATAGCGTTTGCAGATGTCTAAGTATCGTAGCAATAGAGTTCTAATGCTTCTTAGAACGCGATATCGCATCTGACTTCTATGTTTCATGATAAGATGTAATATTCATTGCGAAGTGTCATGTATACCTCGTATTCACTTCAAAAGAATGTAAATAAGACACTTCCATGCTAGGAAATAGCGTTTGCAGATGTCTACGTATCGTAGCAATAGAGTTCTAATGCTTCTTAGAACGCGATATCGCATCTCACATCTATGTTTCATGATAAGATATAATATTCAGTGCGAAGTGTCATGTATACCTCGATTTCACTTCATAGGAATGTAAATGCGACACTTCCATGCTAGGATATAGTGTTTGCAGATGTCTACGTATCGTAGCAATAGGGTTCTAATGGTTCTTAGAACGCGATATCGCATTTCGCTTCTATATTCCATGATAAGATATAATATTCATTGCGAAGTGTCATGTATACCTCGATTTCACTTAACATGAATGTAAATGCGACAGTTCCTTGCTAGGAAATATTGTTTGCAGATGTCTACGTATCACAGCAGTAGAGTACTAATGATTCTTAAAACGAGATGTCGTATTTCATTTCTATGTTTCGCAATGAGATATAATATTCATTGTATAATGTTACGTATACCTCGTATTCACTTCAGTGGAATGTAAGAGCGAAATTTCCTTCCTAGGAAATAGAGTTTGCAGATATCTACTTATATTAGCAATAGAGTTCTAATGCTTCTCAAAACGCGATATAGCACCTCATTCCTATGTTTCATGATAAGATATAATATTCATTGCTAAGTGTCATGCATATCTCGTATTCACTTCAAAAGAATGTAAATGCGACACTTCCATGCTAGGAAATAGCGTTTGCAGATGCCTACGTATCGCAGCAATAGAGTTCGAATGCTTAATAAAACGCGATATCGCATCTCTCTTCTATGATTCATGATAAGATGTAATATTCATTGCGAAGTGTCATGTATGCCTCGTATTCACTTCAAAAGAATGTAAATGCGAAACTTCCATGCTAGGAAATAGCGTTTGCAGATGTCTACGTACCGTAGCGATAGAGTGCTAATGCTTCTTAAAACGAGATGTCGCATTTGATTTCCATGTTTCGTAATAAGATATAATATTCATTGTGGAGTGTCATGTATACCTCGTACTCACATCACAAGAATGTAAATGCGACACATCCATGCAAGGAAATAGCGTTTGCAGATGTCAACGTATATTAGCAATAGAGATCTAATGCTTCTCAATACGCGATATCGCAACTCATTCCTATGTTTCATGAGAAGATATAATATTCATTGCGAAGTGTCATGTATATCTCGTATTCACTTCAAGAGAATGCAAATGCAACACTTCCATGCGAGGAAATATCGTTTGCAGATGTTTACGTATCGTAGCAATAGAGCTCTAATGCTTCTAAACACGCGATATCGCATCTCACTTCTATGTTTCATGATAAGATATAATTTATGTTGCGAAGTGTTATCTATACCTCGTATTCACTTCAAAAGAATGTATATGCGACACTTCCCTGCTAGGAAATAGCGTTTCCAGATGACCACGTATTGAAAGAATAGAGTTCTAATACTTATGAAAACGGGATGTCGCACCTCATTTCTATGTTTCATGATAAGATATAATATTTGTTGTAGAGTGTTCTGTATACCTCGTATTCACTTCAAAAGAGTGTAAATGCGACACTTCCATGCTAGGAAAATAGCTTTTGCAGATGTCTACGTATCGTAGCAATGGAGTTCTAATGCTTCTTAAAACGCGATATCGCATCTCACTTCTATGTTTCATGATAAGATATAATATTCATTGCGAAGTGTCATTTATACCTCGTATTCACTTCAAATGAATGTAAATGCGACACTTCCTTGCTAGGAAATAACATTTGCAGATGTCTACGCATCGTAGCAATAGAGTTCTAGCGCTTCTTAAATCGCGATATCGCATCTCACTTCTATGTTTCGAGATAAGATATAATATTCATTGCGTGGTGCCATGTATAACTCGTATTCACTTCAAAAGAATGTAAATGCGACACTTCCTTGCTAGGACATAGCGTTTCCAGATGACCACGTATCGTAAGGATGGAGATTTAATGATTCTTAAAACTCGATATAGCACCTCATTCCTATGTTTCATGATAAGATATAATATTCATTGTGGAGCGTTATGTATACCTCGTATTCGCTTCAAAAGATTGTAAATGCGACACTTCCTTGCTAGGAAATATTGTTTGCAGATGTCTACGTATCGTAGCAATAGAGCTCTAATGCTTCTAAAAACGCGATATCGCATCTCACTTCTATGTTTCATGATAAGATATAATATATATTGCGAAGTGTCATGTATACCTCGTATTCACTTCAAAAGAATGTATATGCGACACTTCCTTCCTAGGAAATAACATTTGCAGATGACCACGTATCGAAAGAATAGAGTTCTAATTCTTATGAAAACGAGATGTCGCATCTCATTTCTATGTTTCATGATAAGATATAATATCCATTGCGATGTGCCATGTATACCTCGTATTCACTTCAATGGAATGTAAATGCGACATTTCCTTGCTAGGAAATAGAGTATGCAGATGTCTACGTATATTAGCAATAGAGTTCTAACGCTTTCCAAAACTCGATATAGCACCTCATTCCTATGTTTCGTGATAAGATATAATATTCATTGCGAAGTGTCATGTATACCTCGTATTCACTTCAAAGGAATGTAAACGCGACACTTGCATCCTAGGAAATAGCGTTTGCAGATGTCTACGTATCGTAGCAATAGTGTTCTAATGCTTCTTAAAACGAGATGTCGCATTTCAATTCTATGTTTCATGATTAGGTATCACATTCATAGCGAAGTGTCACGTATACCTCGTACTCACTTCAAAAGAATGTAAATGCGACACTTCCTTGCTAGGAAATAGCGTTTCCAGATGACCACGTATCGTAAGAATGGAGTTCCAATACTTCTTAAAATGAGATATCGCATCTCATTTCTATGTTTCATGATAAGATATAATATCCATTGCGAAGTGTCATGTATACCTCGTATTCACTTCAAAAGAATGTAAATGCGACACCTCCATGCTAGGAATTAGGGTTTGCAGATGTCTACGTATCGTAGCAAGAGATTTCTAATGCATCTTAAAACGAGATTTCGCCTTTCATTTCTATGTTTCGTGATAAGATATAATGTTCATTGTGGAGTGTTATGTATACCTCGATTTCACTTCAAAGGAATGTAAATGCGACACTTCCTTGCTAGGAAATATTGTTCGCAGATGTCTACGTATCGTAAAAATAGAGTTCTAATGCTTCTTAAAACGTGATGTCGTATTTCACTTCTATGTTTCGTGATAAGACATAATATTCATTGTGAAGTGTTATGTATACCTCGTATTATCTTCAAAAGAATGTAAATGCGGCACTTCCATGATAGGATATAGCGTTTGCAGATGTCTACGTATCGTAGCAATAGAGTTCTAATGATTCTTAAAACGAGATGTCGCAACTCTCTTCAATGTTTCGAGGTAAGATACAATATTCATTGCGAAGTGTCATATATACCTCGTATTCACTTCAAATGAATGTAAATGCGAAACTTCCATGCTAGCAAATAGCGTTTGCAGATTTCTACGTATCGTAGCAATAGAGTTCTAATGCTTCTTAAAACGCGATTTCGCATCTCACTTATATGTTTCATGATAAGGTATAATATTCATTGCGAAGTGTCATGTATACCTCGTATTCACTTCAATTGAATGTAAATGCGACACTTCCTTGCTGGGATATAGCGTTTCCAGATGACTTCGTGTCGAAACAATAGAGTTCTATTGATTCTTAAAACGCGATATCGCATCTCACTCCTATGTTTCATGATAAGATGTAATATTCATTGCGAAGTGTCATGTATACCTCGTATTCACTTCAAAAGATTGTAAATGCGACATTTCCTTGCTAGGAAATATTGTTTGCAGATGTCTACGTATCGTAAAAGTAGAGTCCTAATGCTTCTTAAAACGCGATATCGCATATTTCCACTATGTTTCTTGATAAGATATAATATTCATTGCGAAGTGTCATGTATACCTCGGATTCTCTTCAAAAGAATGTAAATGCGACACTTGGATGCTAGGAAATAGCGTTTGCAGATGCCTACGTATCGTAGTAATAGAGTTCTAATGCTTCTAAAACGCGATATCGCGTCTCACTTCTATGTTTCATGATAAGATATAATATTCATTGCGAAGTGTCATGTATACCTCGTATTCACTTCAAAAGAATGTAAATGCGACACTTCCATGCTAGGAAATAGCGTTTGCAAATGTCTACGTATCGTAGCAAGAGATTTCTAATGCATCTTAAAACGAGATTTCGCCTTTCATTTCTATGTTTCGTGATAAGATATAATATTCATTGTGGAGTGTTATGTATACCTCGCTTTCACTTCAAAGGAATGTAAATGCGACACTTCCTTGCTAGGAAATATTGTTCGCAGATGTCTACGTATCGTAAAAATAGAGTTCTAATGCTTCTTAAAACAAGATGTCGCATTTCATTTCTATGTTTCGTGATAAGATATAATATTCATTGCGAAGTGTCATGTATACCTCGTATTCACTTCAAAAGAATGTAAATGCGACACTTCCATGCTAGGAAATAGCCTTTGCAGATGTCTACGTATCGTAGCAATAGAGTTCTAATGCTACTTAAAACGTGATGTCGTATTTCATTTCTATGTTTCGTGATAAGATATAATATTCATTGTGGTGTGTTATGTATACCTCGTATTGACTCCAAAAGAATGTAAATGCTACACTTCCTTGCTAGGAAATAACATTTGCAGATGTCTACGCATCGCACCCATAGAGTTCTAGTGCTTCTTAAACAGCGATATCGCATTTCACTTCTATGTTTCGTGATAAGATATAATATTCATTGCGAAGTGTCATGTATACCTCGTATTCACTTCATAAGAATGTAAATGCGACACTTCAATGCTAGGAAATAGCGTGTGCAGATGTCTACGTATCACAGCAATAGAGTACTTATGCTTCTGAAAACGAGATGTCGTATTTCATTTCTATGTTTCGTAATAAGATATAATATTCATTGTGTAATGTTATGTATACCTCGTATTCACTTCAATGGAATGTAAGTGCGACATTTCCATGGTAGGAAATAGAGTTTGCAGATGTCTACGTATATTAGCAATAGAGTTCTAATGCTTCTCAAAACGCAATATAACACCTCATTCCTATGTTTCATGATAAGATATAATATTCATTGCGAAGTGTCATGTATACCTCGTATTGACTTCAAAAGAATGTAAATAAGACACTTCCATGCTAGGAAATAGCGTTTGCAGATGTCTGCGTATGGTAGCAATAGAGTTCTAATGCTTCTTAAAACGAGATGCCGCATTTCATTTCTATGTTTCGTGATAAGATATAATATTCATTGGGGAGTGTTATGTATACCTCGTATTCACTTCAAAAGAATGTAAATGCGACACTTCCATGCTAGGAAATAGCGTTTGCAGTTGTCTACGTATCGTAGCAACGGAGTTCTAATGCTTCTTAAAACGAGATGTCGCGTCTCACTTCTATGCTTCGAGATAAGATATAATATTCATTGCGAAGTGTCATGTATACCTCGTTTTCACTTCAAATGAATGTAAATGCGAAACTTCCATGCTAGCAAATAGCGTTTGCAGATGTCTACATATCGTAGCAATAGAGTTCTAATGCTTCTTAAAACGCGATTTCGCATCTCACTTATATGTTTCATGATAAGGTATAATATTCATTGCGAAGTGTCATGTATACCTCGTATTCACTTCAAATGAATGTAAATGCGAAACTTCCATGCTAGCAAATAGCGTTTGCAGATGTCTACGTATCGTAGCAATAGAGTTCTAATGCTTCTGAAAACGCGATTTCGCATCTCACTTATATGATTCATGATAAGGTATAATATTCATTGCGAAGTGTCATGTATACCTCGTATTCACTTCAAAAGAATGTAAATGCGACACTTCCATGCTAGGAAATAGCGTTTGCAGATGTCTACGCATCGTAGCAATAGAGTTCTAATGCTTCTTAAAATGAGAAGTCGCATTTCATTTCTATGTTTCGTAATAAGATATAATAATCATTGTGGAATGTTATGCATACCTCGAATTGACTTCAAAGGATGTTAATGCGACACTTGGTTGCTAGGAAATAACGTATGCAGATGTCTACGCATCGTAGCAATAGGGTTCTAATGCTTCTTAAATCGCGATATCGCATCTCACTGCTATCTTTCATGATAAGATATAATATTCATTGCAAAGTGTCATGTATACCTCGTATTCACTTCAAAAGATTGTAAATGCGACACTTCCTTGCTAGGAAATATTGTTTGCAGATGTCTACGTATCGTAAAATTAGAGTTCTAATGCTTCTTAAAACGCGATATCGCATATTTCCACTATGTTTCCTGATAAGATATAATATTCATTGCGAAGTGTCATGTATACCTCGTACTCACTTCAAAAGAATGTAAATGCGACACTTGCATGCTAGGAAATAGCGATTGCAGATGCCAACGTAACGTAGCAATAGAGTTCTAATGCTTCTAAAACGCGATATCGCATCTCATTTCTATGTTTCATGATAAGATATAATATTCATTGCGAAGTGTCATGTATACCTCGTATTCACTTCAAAAGAATGTAAGTGCGACACTTCCATGCTAGGAAATAGCGTATGCAGATGTCTACGTATCACAGCAATAGAGTACTTATGCTTCTGAAAACGAGATGTCGTATTTCATTTCTATGTTTCGTAATAAGATATTATATTCATTGTGTAATGTTATGTATACCTCGTATTCACTTCAATGGAATGTAAGTGCGACATTTCCATGGTAGGAAATAGGGTCTGCAGATGTCTACGTATATTAGCAATAGAGTTCTAATGCTTCTCAAAACGCAATATAGCACCTTATTCCTATGTTTCATGATAAGATATAATATTCATTGCGAAGTGTCATGTATACCTCGTATTCACTTCAAAAGAATGTAAATGCGACACCTCCATGCTAGGAATTAGGGTTTGCAGATGTCTACATATCGTAGCAAGAGATTTCTAATGCATCTTAAAACGAGATTTCGCCTTTCATTTCTATGTTTCGTGATAAGATATAATATTCATTGTGGAGTGTTATGTATACCTCGATTTCACTTCAACTGAATGTAAATGCGACACTTCCTTGCTAGGAAATATTGTTCGCAGATGTCTACGTATCGTAAAAATAGAGTTCTAATGCTTCTTAAAACAAGATGTCGCATTTCATTTCTATGTTTCGTGATAAGATATAATATTCATTGCGAACTGTCATGTATACCTCGTATTCACTTCAAAAGAATGTAAATGCGACACTTCCATGCTAGGAAATAGCCTTTGCAGATGTCTACGTATCGTAGCAATAGAGTTCTAATGCTACTTAAAACGTGATGTCGTATTTCATTTCTATGTTTCGTGATAAGATATAATATTCATTGTGGAGTGTTATGTATACCTCGTATTGACTCCAAAAGAATGTAAATGCTACACTTCCTTGCTAGGAAATAACATTTGCAGATGTCTACGCATCGCACCCATAGAGTTCTAGTGCTTCTTAAACAGCGATATCGCATTTCACTTCTATGTTTCGTAATAAGATATAATATTCATTGTGTAATGTTATGTATACCTCGTATTCACTTCAATGGAATGTAAGTGCGACATTTCAATGGTAGGAAATAGAGTTTGCAGATGTCTACGTATATTAGCAATAGAGTTCTAATGCTTCTCAAAACGCTATATAACACCTCATTCCTATGTTTCATGATAAGATATAATATTCATTGCGAAGTGTCATGTATACCTCGTATTGACTTCAAAAGAATGTAAATGAGACACTTCCATGCTAGGAAATAGCGTTTGCAGATGTCTGCGTATGGTAGCAATAGAGTTCTAATGCTTCTTAAAACGAGATGCCGCATTTCATTTCTATGTTTCGTGATAAGATATAATATTCATTGGGGAGTGTTATGTATACCTCGTATTCACTTCAAAAGAATGTAAATGCGACACTTCCATGCTAGGAAATAGCGTTTGCAGATGTCTACGTATCGTAGCAACGGAGTTCTAATGCTTCTTAAAACGAGATGTCGCGTCTCACTTCTATGCTTCGAGATAAGATATAATATTCATTGCGAAGTGTCATGTATACCTCGTTTTCACTTCAAATGAATGTAAATGCGAAACTTCCATGCTAGCAAATAGCGTTTGCAGATGTCTACATATCGTAGCAATAGAGTTCTAATGCTTCTTAAAACGCGATTTCGCATCTCACTTATATGTTTCATGATAAGGTATAATATTCATTGCGAAGTGTCATGTATACCTCGTATTCACTTCAAATGAATGTAAATGCGAAACTTCCATGCTAGCAAATAGCGTTTGCAGATGTCTACGTATCGTAGCAATAGAGTTCTAATGCTTCTTAAAACGCGATTTCGCATCTCACTTATATGTTTCATGATAAGGTATAATATTCATTGCGAAGTGTCATGTATACCTCGTATTCACTTCAAATGAATGTAAATGCGACACTTCCCTGCTAGGAAGTAGAGTTTGCAGGTGTCTACGTATCGAAGCAATAGGGTTCTGCTGCTTCTCAAAACGCTATGTCGCATCTCATTTCCATGTTTCATGATGAGATATAATATTCATTGCGATGTGTCATGTATACCTCGTATTCACTTCAAAGGGATGTAAGTGCGACACTTCCTTGCTAGGATATAGCGTTTCCAGATGACTACGTGTCGAAACAATAGAGTTCTAGTGATTCTTAAAACGCGATATCGCATCTCACTTCTATGTTTCATGATAAGATATAATATTCATTGCGAAGTGTCATGTATACCTCGTATTCACTTCAAAAGAATGTAATTGCGACACTTCCATGCTAGGAAATAGCGTTTGCAGATGTCTACGCATCGTAGCAATAGAGTTCTAATGCTTCTTAAAATGAGAAGTCGCATTTCATTTCTATGTTTCGTAATAAGATATAATAATCATTGTGGAATGTTATGCATACCTCGAATTGACTTCAAAGGATGTTAATGCGACACTTGGTTGCTAGGAAATAACATATGCAGATGTCTACGCATCGTAGCAATAGGGTTCTAATGCTTCTTAAATCGCGATATCGCATCTCACTGCTATGTTTCATGATAAGATATAATATTCATTGCGAAGTGTCATGTATACCTCGTATTCACTTCAAAAGATTGTAAATGCGACACTTCCTTGCTAGGAAATATTGTTTGCGGATGTCTACGTATCGTAAAAATAGAGTTCTAATGCTTCTCAAACCGCGATATCGCAACTCATTCCTATGTTTCATGATAAGATATAATATTCATTGCGAAGTGTCATGTATACCTCGTATTCACTTCAAAAGAATGTAAATGCGACACTTCCATGCTAGGAAATAGCGTTTGCAGATGTCTACGTATCACAGCAATAGAGTACTTGTGCTTCTGAATACGAGATGTCGTATTTCATTTCTATGTTTCGTAATAAGATATAATATTCATTGTATAATGTTATGTATACCTCGTATTCACTTCAATGGAATGTAAGTGCGACATTTCCATGATAGGAAATAGAATTTGCAGTTGTCTACGTATATTAGCAATAGAGTTCTAATGCTACTCAAAACGCAATATAGCACCTCATTCCTATGTTTCATGATAAGATATAATATTCATTGCGAAGTGTCATGTATATCTCGTATTCACTTCAAAAGAATGTAAATGCGACACTTCCATGCTAGGAAATAGCGTTTGCAGATGTCTACGTATCGTAGCAATAGAGTTCTAATGCTTCTTAAAACGCGATATCGCATCTCACTTCTATGTTTCATGATATGATATAATATCCATTGCGAAGTGTCATGTATACCTCGTATTCACTTCAAAAGAATGTAAATGCTACACTTCCATGCTAGGAAATAGCGTTTGCTAATGTCTACGTATCGTAGCAATAGTGTTCTAATGCTTCTTAAAACGCGATATCGCATCTCACTTCTATGTTTCATGATAAGATACAATATTCATTGCGAAGTGTCATGTATACCTCGTATTCACTTCAAAAAACTGTAAATGCGACACATCCTTGCTAGGAAATATTGTTTGCAGATGTCTACGTATCGTAAAAGTAGAGTTCTATTGCTTCTTGAAACGCGATATCGCGTATTTCCTTTATGTTTCTTGATAAGATATAATATTCATTGCGAAGTGTCATGTATACCTCGTATTCACTTCAAAAGAATGTAAATGGGACACTTGCATGCTAGGAAATAGCGTTTGCAGATGTCTACGTATCGTAGCAATAGAGTTCTAATGCTTCTTAAAACGCTATATCGCATCTCACTTCTATGTTTCATGATGAGATATAATATTCATTGCGAAGTGTCATGTATACCTCGTATTCACTTCAAAAGAATGTAAATGCGACACTTCCATGCTGGGAAATAGCGTTTGCAGATGTCTACTTATCGTAGCAATAGAGTTCTAATGCTTCTTAAAATGAGAAGTCGCATTTCATTTCTATGCTTCGTAATAAGATATAATATTCATTGTGAAATGTTATGCATACCTCGTATTCACTTCAAAGGATGTTAATGCGACACTTGCTTGCTAGGAAGTAGCGCTTGCAGATGTCTACGTATCGAAGCAATAGTGTTCTAATGTTTCTCAAAACGCGATGTCGCAACTCATTCCTATGTTTCATGATAAGAAATAATACTCAGTCCGATGTGTCATGTATATCTCGTATTCACTTGAAAGGAATGTAAAAGCCAAACTTCCGTGCTAGGAAATAGCGTTTGCAGATATCTACGTATCGTAGCAATAGAGTTCTAATGCTTCTCAAACCGCGATATCGCAACTCATTCCTATGTTTCATGATAAGATATAATATTCATTGCGAAGTGTCTTGTACATCTCGTTTTCACTTCAAAAGAATGTAAATGCGAAACTTCCATGCTAGGAAATAGCGTTTGCACATGTCTACATATCGTAGCAATAGAGTTCTAATGCTTCTTAAAATGAGAAGTCGCATTTCATTTCTATGTTTCGTAATAAGATGTAATATTCATTGTGGAATGTTATGCATACCTCGTATTCACTTCAAAGGATATTAATGCGACACTTGCTTGCTAGGAAATTACATATGCAGATGTCTACGCATCGTAGCAATAGAGTTCTAATGCTTCTTAAATCGCGATATCGCATCTCACTGCTATGTTTCATGATAAGATATAATATTCATTGCGAAGTGTCATGTATACCTCGTATTCACTTCAAAAGATTGTAAATGCGACACTTCCTTGCTAGGAAATATTGTTTGCAGATGTCTACGTATCGTAAAAGTAGAGTTCTAATGCTCCTTAAAACGCGATATCGCATATTTCCACTATGTTTCTTGATAAGATATAATATTCATTGCCAAGTGTCATGTATACATCGTATTCACTTCAAAAGAATGTAAATGCGACACTTCCATGCTAGGAAATAGCGTATGCAGATGTCTACGTATCACAGCAATAGAGTACTTATGCTTCTGAAAACGAGATGTCGTATTTCATTTCTATGTTTCGTAAGAAGATATTATATTCATTGTGTAATGTTATGTATACCTCGTATTCACTTCAATGGAATGTAAGTGCGACATTTCCATGGTAGGAAATAGGGTCTGCAGATGTCTACGTATATTAGCAATAGAGTTCTAATGCTTCTCAAAACGCAATATAGCACCTCATTCCTATGTTTCATGATAAGATATAATATTCATTGCGAAGTGTCATGTATACCTCGTATTCACTTCAAAAGAATGTAAATAAGACACTTCCATGCTAGGAAATAGCGTTTGCAGATGTCTACGTATGGTAGCAATAGAGTTCTAATGCTTCTTAAAACGAGATGCCGCATTTCATTTCTATGTTTCGTGATAAGATATAATATTCATTGCGAAGTGTCATGTATACCTCGTATTCTCTTCAAAAGAATGTAAAAGCGACACTTCCTTGCTAGGAAATAGAGTTTCCAGATGACCACGTATCATAAGAATGGAGTTCTAATGCTCCTTATAACGAGATGTCGCATTTCATTTCTATGTTTCGTGATAAGATATAATATTCATTGCGAAGTGTCATTTATACCTTGTATTCACTTCAAAAGAATGTAAATGCGACACTTGCATGCTAGGAAATAGCGTTTGCAGATGTCTACGTATCGTAGCAATAGTGTTCTAATGCTTCTTAAAATGCGATATCGCATCTCACTTCTATGTTTCATGATAAGGTATAATATTCATTGCGAAGTGTCATGTATACCTCGTATTCACTTCAAAAGAATGTAAATGCGACACTTCCATGCTAGGAAATAGCGTTTGCAGATGTCTACGCAACGTAGCAATATAGTTCTAGCGCTTCGTAAATCGCGATATCGCATCTCACTTCTATGTTTCGTGATAACATATAATATTCATTGTAGAGTGTTATGTATACCTCGTATTCACTTCAAAAGAATGTAAATGCGACACTTCCATGCTAGGAAATAGCGTTTGCAGATGTCTATGTATCGTAGCAATAGAGTTCTAATTCTTCTTAAAATGCGATATCACATCTCACTTCTATGTTTCATGATAAGGTATAATATTCATTGCGAAGTGTCATGTATACCTCGTATTCACTTCAAATGAATGTAAATGCGACACTTCCCTGCTAGGAAGTAGAGTTTGCAGATGTCTACGTATCGAAGCAATAGGGTTCTACTGCTTCTCAAAACGCGATGCCGCATCTCATTTCTATGTTTCATGATCAGATATAATATTCATTGAGAAGTGTCAAGTATACCTCGTATTCACTTCAAAGAGATGTAAGTGCGACACTTCCTTGCTAGTAAATAGCGTTTCCAGATGACTACGTGTGGAAACAATAGAGTTCTAATGATTCTTAAAACGCGATATCGCATCTCACTTCTATGTTTTATGATAAGATATAATATTCATTGCGAAGTGTCATGTATACCTGGTATTCACTTCAAAAAACTGTAAATGCGACACATCCTTGCTAGGAAATATTGTTTGCAGATGTCTACGTATCGTAAAAGTAGAGTTCTATTGCTTCTTGAAACGCGATATCGCGTATTTCCTTTATGTTTCTTGATAAGATATAATATTCATTGCGAAGTGTCATGTATACCTCGTATTCACTTCAAAAGAATGTAAATGGGACACTTGCATGCTAGGAAATAGCGTTTGCAGATGTCTACGTATCGTAGCAATAGAGTTCTAATGCTTCTTAAAACGCTATATCGCATCTCACTTCTATGTTTCATGATGAGATATAATATTCATTGCGAAGTGTCATGTATACCTCGTATTCACTTCAAAAGAATGTAAATGCGACACTTCCATGCTAGGAAATAGCGTTTGCAGATGTCTACGTATCGTAGCAATAGAGTTCTAATGCTTCTTAAAATGAGAAGTCGCATTTCATTTCTATGCTTCGTAATAAGATATAATATTCATTGTGAAATGTTATGCATACCTCGTATTCACTTCAAAGGACGTTAATGCGACACTTGCTTGCTAGGAAGTAGCGCTTGCAGATGTCTACGTATCGAAGCAATAGTGTTCTAATGTTTCTCAAAACGCGATGTCGCAACTCATTCCTATGTTTCATGATAAGAAATAATACTCAGTCCGATGTGTCATGTATATCTCGTATTCACTTGAAAGGAATGTAAAAGCCAAACTTCCGTGCTAGGAAATAGCGTTTGCAGATATCTACGTATCGTAGCAATAGAGTTCTAATGCTTCTCAAACCGCGATATCGCAACTCATTCCTATGTTTCATGATAAGATATAATATTCATTGCGAAGTGTCATGTATACCTCGTATTCACTTCAAAAGATTGTAAATGCGACACTTCCTTGCTAGGAAATATTGTTTGCAGATGTCTACGTATCGTAAAAGTAGAGTTCTAATGCTCCTTAAAACGCGATATCGCATATTTCCACTATGTTTCTTGATAAGATATAATATTCATTGCCAAGTGTCATGTATACATCGTATTCACTTCAAAAGAATGTAAATGCGACACTTCCATGCTAGGAAATAGCGTATGCAGATGTCTACGTATCACAGCAATAGAGTACTTATGCTTCTGAAAACGAGATGTCGTATTTCATTTCTATGTTTCGTAATAAGATATTATATTCATTGTGTAATGTTATGTATACCTCGTATTCACTTCAATGGAATGTAAGTGCGACATTTCCATGGTAGGAAATAGGGTCTGCAGATGTCTACGTATATTAGCAATAGAGTTCTAATGCTTCTCAAAACGCAATATAGCACCTCATTCCTATGTTTCATGATAAGATATAATATTCATTGCGAAGTGTCATGTATACCTCGTATTCACTTCAAAAGAATGTAAATAAGACACTTCCATGCTAGGAAATAGCGTTTGCAGATGTCTACGTATGGTAGCAATAGAGTTCTAATGCTTCTTAAAACGAGATGCCGCATTTCATTTCTATGTTTCGTGATAAGATATAATATTCATTGCGAAGTGTCATGTATACCTCGTATTCTCTTCAAAAGAATGTAAAAGCGACACTTCCTTGCTAGGAAATAGAGTTTCCAGATGACCACGTATCATAAGAATGGAGTTCTAATGCTCCTTATAACGAGATGTCGCATTTCATTTCTATGTTTCGTGATAAGATATAATATTCATTGCGAAGTGTCATTTATACCTTGTATTCACTTCAAAAGAATGTAAATGCGACACTTGCATGCTAGGAAATAGCGTTTGCAGATGTCTACGTATCGTAGCAATAGTGTTCTAATGCTTCTTAAAATGCGATATCGCATCTCACTTCTATGTTTCATGATAAGGTATAATATTCATTGCGAAGTGTCATGTATACCTCGTATTCACTTCAAAAGAATGTAAATGCGACACTTCCATGCTAGGAAATAGCGTTTGCAGATGTCTACGCAACGTAGCAATATAGTTCTAGCGCTTCGTAAATCGCGATATCGCATCTCACTTCTATGTTTCGTGACAACATATAATATTCATTGTAGAGTGTTATGTATACCTCGTATTCACTTCAAAAGAATGTAAATGCGACACTTCCATGCTAGGAAATAGCGTTTGCAGATGTCTATGTATCGTAGCAATAGAGTTCTAATTCTTCTTAAAATGCGATATCACATCTCACTTCTATGTTTCATGATAAGGTATAATATTCATTGCGAAGTGTCATGTATACCTCGTATTCACTTCAAATGAATGTAAATGCGACACTTCCCTGCTAGGAAGTAGAGTTTGCAGATGTCTACGTATCGAAGCAATAGGGTTCTACTGCTTCTCAAAACGCGATGCCGCATCTCATTTCTATGTTTCATGATCAGATATAATATTCATTGAGAAGTGTCAAGTATACCTCGTATTCACTTCAAAGAGATGTAAGTGCGACACTTCCTTGCTAGTAAATAGCGTTTCCAGATGACTACGTGTGGAAACAATAGAGTTCTAATGATTCTTAAAACGCGATATCGCATCTCACTTCTATGTTTTATGATAAGATATAATATTCATTGCGAAGTGTCATGTATACCTGGTATTCACTTCAGAGGGATGTAAGTGCGACACTTCCTTGCTAGGATATAGCGTTTCCAGATGACTACGTGTCGAAACAATAGAGTTCTAGTGATTCTTAAAACGCGATATCGCATCTCACTTCTATGTATTATGATAAGATATAATATTCATTGCGAAGTATCATGTATAGCTCGTATTCACTTCAAAAGAATGTAAATGCGACACCTGCATGCTAGGAAATAGCGTTTGCAGATGTCTACGTATCGTAGCAATAGAGTTCTAATGCTTCTTAAAACGCGATATCGCATCTCACTTCTATGTTTCATGATAAGATATAATATTCATTGCGAAGTGTCATGTATACCTCGTATTCACTTCAAAAGAATGTAAATGCGACACTTCCATGCTAGGAAATTGCGTTTGCAGATGCCTACGTATCGTAGCAATAGAGTTCTAATGCTTCTCAAAACGCGATATAGCACCTCATTCCTATGTTTCATGATAAGATATAATACTCATTGCGAAGTGTCATGTATACCTCGTATTCACTTCAAAAGAATGTAAATGCGACACTTCCATACTAGGAAATAGCGTTTGCAGTTGTCTACGTATCGCAGCAATAGAGTTCTAATGCTTCTTAAAACGCGATATCGCATCTCACTGCTATGTTTCATGAGAAGATATAATATTCATTATGGAGTGTTATGTATACCTCGTACTCACTTCAAAAGAATGTAAATGCGACCCTTCCATCCTAGGAAATAGCGTTTGCAGTTGTCTACGTATCGTAGCAATAGAGTTCTAGTGCTTCTTAGAACGCGATATCGCATCTCACTTCTATGTTTCATGATAAGATATAATATTCATTGCGAAGTGTCATGTATACCTCGTATTCACTTCAAAAGAACGTAAATAAGATACTTCCATGCTAGGAAATAGCGTTTGCAGATGTCTACGTATCGCAGCAATAGAGTTCCAATGCTTCCTAAAACGCGATATCGCATCTCTCTTCTATGTTCCACGATAAGGTACAATATTCATTGCGAAGTGTCATTTATACCTCGTATTCACTTCAAAAGAATGTAAACGCGACACTTCCATGCTAGGAAATAGCGTTTGCAGGTGTCTACGTATCGTAGCAATAGAGTTCTAATGCTTCTCAAAACGCGATATAGCACCTCATTCCTATGTTTCATGATAAGATATAATATTCATTGCGAAGTGTCATGTATACTTCGTATTCACTTCAAAAGAATGTAAATGCGACACTTCCATGCTAGGAAATAGCGTTTGCAGATGTCTACGTATCGCAGCAATAGAGATCCAATGCTTCCAAAAACGCGATATCGCATCACTCTTCTATGTTTCATGATAAGGTATAATATTCCTTTCGAAGTGTCATGTATACTTCGTATTCACTTCAAATGAATGTAAATGCGACACTTCGATGCTACTAAATAGCGTTTGCAGATGTCTGCGTATCGTAGCAACAGAGTTCTAATGCTTCTTAGAACGAGATGTCGCATCTCATTTCTATGTTTCATGATCAGATATAATATTCATTGCGAACTGTCATGTATACCTCGTATTCACTTCAAAAGGATGTAAATGCGACACTTCCTTGCTAGGAAATAGCGTTTCCAGATGACTACGTGTCGAAACAATAGAGTTCTAACGATTCTTAAAATGCCATATCGCATCTCACTTCTATGTTTCATGATAAGATATAATATTCATTGCGAAGTGTCATGTATATCTCGTATTCACTTCAAACGAATTGAAATGCGACACTTCCATGACAGGAAATAGCGTTTGCAGATGTCTACGTATCGTAGCAATAGAGTTCTAATGCTTCTCAAAACGCGATATAGCACCTCATTCCTATGTTTCATGATAAGATATAATATTCATTGCGAAGTGTCATGTATACTTCGTATTCACTTCAAAAGAATGTAAATGCGACACTTCCATGCTAGGAAATAGCGTTTGCAGATGTCTACGTATCGCAGCAATAGAGATCCAATGCTTCCAAAAACGCGATATCGCATCACTCTTCTATGTTTCATGATAAGGTATAATATTCCTTTCGAAGTGTCATGTATACTTCGTATTCACTTCAAATGAATGTAAATGCGACACTTCGATGCTACTAAATAGCGTTTGCAGATGTCTGCGTATCGTAGCAACAGAGTTCTAATGCTTCTTAAAACGAGATGTCGCATCTCATTTCTATGTTTCATGATCAGATATAATATTCATTTCGAAGTGTCATGTATACCTCGTATTCACTTCAAAAGGATGTAAATGCGACACTTCCTTGCTAGGAAATAGCGTTTCCAGATGACTACGTGTCGAAACAATAGAGTTCTAACGATTCTTAAAATGCCATATCGCATCTCACTTCTATGTTTCATGATAAGATATAATATTCATTGCGAAGTGTCATGTATATCTCGTATTCACTTCAAACGAATTGAAATGCGACACTTCCATGACAGGAAATAGCGTTTGCAGATGTTTACGTGTCGTAGCAATAGAGTTCTAATGCTTCTTAAAACGCGATATCGCATCTCACTGCTATGTTTCATGAGAAGTTATAATATTCATTATGGAGTGTTATGTATACCTCGTACTCACTTCAAAAGAATGTAAATGCGACCCTTCCATCCTAGGAAATAGCGTTTGCAGATGTCTACGTATCGTAGCAATAGAGTTCTAGTGCTTCTTAGAACGCGATATCGCATCTCACTTCTATGTTTCATGATAAGATATAATATTCATTGCGAAGTGTCATGTATACCTCGTATTCACTTCAAAAGAAGGTAAATGCGACACTTCCATGCTAGGAAATAGCGTTTGCAGATGTCTACGTATCGTAGCAATAGAGCTCTAATGCTTCTCAAAACGCGATATAGCACCTCATTCCTATGTTTCATGATAAGATATAATATTCATTGCGAAGTGTCATGTATACCTCGTATTCACTTCAAAAGAATGTAAATGCGACACTTCCATGCTAGGAAATAGCGTTTGCAGATGTCTACGTATCGCAGCAATAGAGATCCAATGCTTCCAAAAACGCGATATCGCATCACTCTTCTATGTTTCATGATAAGGTATAATATTCCTTTCGAAGTGTCATGTATACTTCGTATTCACTTCAAATGAATGTAAATGCGACACTTCGATGCTACTAAATAGCGTTTGCAGATGTCTGCGTATCGTAGCAACAGAGTTCTAATGCTTCTTAAAACGAGATGTCGCATCTCATTTCTATGTTTCATGATCAGATATAATATTCATTGCGAAGTGTCATGTATACCTCGTATTCACTTCAAAAGGATGTAAATGCGACACTTCCTTGCTAGGAAATAGCGTTTCCAGATGACTACGTGTCGAAACAATAGAGTTCTAACGATTCTTAAAATGCCATATCGCATCTCACTTCTATGTTTCATGATAAGATATAATATTCATTGCGAAGTGTCATGTATATCTCGTATTCACTTCAAACGAATTGAAATGCGACACTTCCATGATAGGAAATAGCGTTTGCAGATGTCTACGTGTCGTAGCAATAGAGTTCTAATGCTTCTTAAAACGCGATATCGCATCTCACTGCTATGTTTCATGAGAAGATATAATATTCATTATGGAGTGTTATGTATAGCTCGTACTCACTTCAAAAGAATGTAAATGCGACCCTTCCATCCTAGGAAATAGCGTTTGCAGATGTCTACGTATCGTAGCAATAGAGTTCTAGTGCTTCTTAGAACGCGATATCGCATCTCACTTCTATGTTTCATGATAAGATATAATATTCATTGCGAAGTGTCATGTATACCTCGTATTCACTTCAAAAGAACGTAAATGCGACACTTCCATGCTAGGAAATAGCGTTTGCAGATGTCTACGTATCGTAGCAATAGAGCTCTAATGCTTCTCAAAACGCGATATAGCACCTCATTCCTATGTTTCATGATAAGATATAATATTCATTGCGAAGTGTCATGTATACCTCGTATTCACTTCAAAAGAATGTAAATGCGACACTTCCATGCTAGGAAATAGCGTTTGCAGATGTCTACGTATCGCAGCAATAGAGATCCAATGCTTCCAAAAACGCGATATCGCATCACTCTTCTATGTTTCATGATAAGGTATAATATTCCTTTCGAAGTGTCATGTATACTTCGTATTCACTTCAAATGAATGTAAATGCGACACTTCGATGCTACTAAATAGCGTTTGCAGATGTCTGCGTATCGTAGCAACAGAGTTCTAATGCTTCTTAGAACGAGATGTCGCATCTCATTTCTATGTTTCATGATCAGATATAATATTCATTGCGAACTGTCATGTATACCTCGTATTCACTTCAAAAGGATGTAAATGCGACACTTCCTTGCTAGGAAATAGCGTTTCCAGATGACTACGTGTCGAAACAATAGAGTTCTAACGATTCTTAAAATGCCATATCGCATCTCACTTCTATGTTTCATGATAAGATATAATATTCATTGCGAAGTGTCATGTATATCTCGTATTCACTTCAAACGAATTGAAATGCGACACTTCCATGACAGGAAATAGCGTTTGCAGATGTCTACGTATCGTAGCAATAGAGTTCTAATGCTTCTCAAAACGCGATATAGCATCTCATTCCTATGTTTCATGATAAGATATAATATTCATTGCGAAGTGTCATGTATACTTCGTATTCACTTCAAAAGAATGTAAATGCGACACTTCCATGCTAGGAAATAGCGTTTGCAGATGTCTACGTATCGCAGCAATAGAGATCCAATGCTTCCAAAAACGCGATATCGCATCACTCTTCTATGTTTCATGATAAGGTATAATATTCCTTTCGAAGTGTCATGTATACTTCGTATTCACTTCAAATGAATGTAAATGCGACACTTCGATGCTACTAAATAGCGTTTGCAGATGTCTGCGTATCGTAGCAACAGAGTTCTAATGCTTCTTAAAACGAGATGTCGCATCTCATTTCTATGTTTCATGATCAGATATAATATTCATTTCGAAGTGTCATGTATACCTCGTATTCACTTCAAAAGGATGTAAATGCGACACTTCCTTGCTAGGAAATAGCGTTTCCAGATGACTACGTGTCGAAACAATAGAGTTCTAACGATTCTTAAAATGCCATATCGCATCTCACTTCTATGTTTCATGATAAGATATAATATTCATTGCGAAGTGTCATGTATATCTCGTATTCACTTCAAACGAATTGAAATGCGACACTTCCATGACAGGAAATAGCGTTTGCAGATGTCTACGTGTCGTAGCAATAGAGTTCTAATGCTTCTTAAAACGCGATATCGCATCTCACTGCTATGTTTCATGAGAAGTTATAATATTCATTATGGAGTGTTATGTATACCTCGTACTCACTTCAAAAGAATGTAAATGCGACCCTTCCATCCTAGGAAATAGCGTTTGCAGATGTCTACGTATCGTAGCAATAGAGTTCTAGTGCTTCTTAGAACGCGATATCGCATCTCACTTCTATGTTTCATGATAAGATATAATATTCATTGCGAAGTGTCATGTATACCTCGTATTCACTTCAAAAGAAGGTAAATGCGACACTTCCATGCTAGGAAATAGCGTTTGCAGATGTCTACGTATCGTAGCAATAGAGCTCTAATGCTTCTCAAAACGCGATATAGCACCTCATTCCTATGTTTCATGATAAGATATAATATTCATTGCGAAGTGTCATGTATACCTCGTATTCACTTCAAAAGAATGTAAATGCGACACTTCCATGCTAGGAAATAGCGTTTGCAGATGTCTACGTATCGCAGCAATAGAGATCCAATGCTTCCAAAAACGCGATATCGCATCACTCTTCTATGTTTCATGATAAGGTATAATATTCCTTTCGAAGTGTCATGTATACTTCGTATTCACTTCAAATGAATGTAAATGCGACACTTCGATGCTACTAAATAGCGTTTGCAGATGTCTGCGTATCGTAGCAACAGAGTTCTAATGCTTCTTAAAACGAGATGTCGCATCTCATTTCTATGTTTCATGATCAGATATAATATTCATTGCGAAGTGTCATGTATACCTCGTATTCACTTCAAAAGGATGTAAATGCGACACTTCCTTGCTAGGAAATAGCGTTTCCAGATGACTACGTGTCGAAACAATAGAGTTCTAACGATTCTTAAAATGCCATATCGCATCTCACTTCTATGTTTCATGATAAGATATAATATTCATTGCGAAGTGTCATGTATATCTCGTATTCACTTCAAACGAATTGAAATGCGACACTTCCATGATAGGAAATAGCGTTTGCAGATGTCTACGTGTCGTAGCAATAGAGTTCTAATGCTTCTTAAAACGCGATATCGCATCTCACTGCTATGTTTCATGAGAAGATATAATATTCATTATGGAGTGTTATGTATAGCTCGTACTCACTTCAAAAGAATGTAAATGCGACCCTTCCATCCTAGGAAATAGCGTTTGCAGATGTCTACGTATCGTAGCAATAGAGTTCTAGTGCTTCTTAGAACGCGATATCGCATCTCACTTCTATGTTTCATGATAAGATATAATATTCATTGCGAAGTGTCATGTATACCTCGTATTCACTTCAAAAGAACGTAAATGCGACACTTCCATGCTAGGAAATAGCGTTTGCAGATGTCTACGTATCGTAGCAATAGAGCTCTAATGCTTCTCAAAACGCGATATAGCACCTCATTCCTATGTTTCATGATAAGATATAATATTCATTGCGAAGTGTCATGTATACCTCGTATTCACTTCAAAAGAATGTAAATGCGACACTTCCATGCTAGGAAATAGCGTTTGCAGATGTCTACGTATCGTAGCAATAGAGTTCTAATGCTTCTCAAAACGCGATATAGCACCTCATTCCTATGTTTCATGATAAGATATAATACTCATTGCGAAGTGTCATGTATACCTCGTATTCACTTCAAAAGAATGTAAATGCGACACTTCCATGCTAGGAAATAGCGTTTGCAGATGTCTACGTATCGCAGCAATAGAGTTCTAATGCTTCTTAAAACGCGATATCGCATCTCATTTCTATGATTCATGATAAGATATAATGTTCATTGCGAAGTGTCATATATACCTCGTATTCACTTCAAAAGAATGTAAATGCGACACTTCCGTGCTAGGAAATAGCGACTGCAGATGTCTACGCGTCGAGGCAATAGAGTTCTAATGCTTCTTAAAACGCGATATCGCATCTCACTGCTATGTTTCATGATAAGATATAATATTCATTGCGAAGTGTCATGTATACCTCGTATTCACTTCAAAAGAACGTAAATAAGACACTTCCATGCTAGGAAATAGCGTGTGCAGATGTCTACGTATCGTAGCAATAGAGTTCTAATGCTTCTTAGAGCGCGATATCGCATCTCACTTCTATGTTTCATGATAAGATATAATATTCATTGCGAGGTGTCATGTATACCTCGTATTCACTTCAAATGAACGTAAATAAGACACTTCCATGCTAGGAAATAGCGTGTGCAGATGTCTACGTATCGTAGCAATAGAGTTCTAATGCTTCTTAGAGCACGATATCGCATCTCACTTCTATGTTTCATGATAAGATATAATATTCATTGCGAAGCGTCATGTATACCTCGTATTCACTTCAAATGAATGTAAATGCGACACTTCCATGCTAGGAAATAGCGTTTGCAGATGTCTACGTATCGTAGCAATAGAGCTCTAATGCTTCTCAAAACGCGATATAGCACCTCATTCCTATGTTTCATGATAATATATAATATTCATTGTGGAGTGTTATGTATACCTCGTATTCACTTCTGTGGAATGTAAGTGGAATGTAAGTGTAATGCTAGGAAATAGAGTTTGCAGATGTCTATGCATATTAGCAATAGAGTTCTAATGCTTTTCAAAACGCGATATAGCACCTCATTCCTATGTTTCATGATAAGATATAATATTCATTGCGAAGTGTCATGCATATCTCGTATTCACTTCAAAGGAATGTAAATGCGACACTTCCATGCTAGGAAATAGCGTTTGCAGATGTCTACGTATCGCAGCAATAGAGTTTTAATGCTTCCTAAAACGCGATATCGCACCTCTCTTCTATGTTTCATGATAAGGTATAATATCCATTGCGAAGTGCCATGTATACCTCGTATTCACTTCAAAAGAATGTAAATGCGACACTTCCTTGCTAGGAAATAGCGTTTGCAGATGTCTACGTATCGCAGCAATAGAGATCCAATGCTTCCTAAAACGCGATATCGCATCACTCTTCTATGTTTCATGATAAGGTATAATATTCATTTCGAAGTGTCATGTATACCTCGTATTCACTTCAAATGAATGTAAATGCGACACTTCCATGCTAGGAAATAGCGTTTGCAGATGACTGCGTATCGTAGCAATAGAGTTCTAATGCTTCTTAAAACGCGATATCGCATCTCACTGCTATGTTTCATGATAAGATATAATATTCATTGCGAAGTGTCATGTATATCTCGTATTCACATCAAAAGAATGTAAATGCGACACTTCCTTGCTAGGAAATGGCGTTTGCAGATGTCTACATGTCGCAGCAATAGAGTTCCAATGCTTCCTAAAACGCGATATCGCATCTCTCTTCTATGTTTCATGATAAGGTATAATATTCATTGCGAAGCGTCATGTATACCTCGTTTTCACTTCAAATGAATGTAAATGCGACACTTCCATGGTAGGAAATAGAGTTTGCAGATGTCTACGTATCGTAGCAATAGAGCTCTAATGCTTCTCAAAACGCGATATAGCACCTCATTCCTATGTTTCATGATAAGATATAATATTCATTGCGAAGTGTCATGTATACCTCGTATTCACTTCAAAAGAACGTAAATAAGACACTTCCTTGCTAGGAAATAGCGTCTGCAGATGTCTACGTATCGTAGCAATAGTGTTCTAATGCTACTTAAATCGCGATATCGCATCTCACTACTATGTTTCATGATAAGATATAATATTCATTGCGAAGTGTCATGTATACCTCGTATTCACTTCAAAAGAATGTAAATGCGACACTTCCATGCCAGGAAATAGCCTCTGCAGATGTCTACGCGTCGAGCCAATAGAGTTCTAATGCTTCTTAAAACGCGATATCGAATCTCAATTCTATGTTTCATTATAAGATATAATATTCATTGCGAAGAGTCATGTATACCTCGAATTCACTTCAAGAGAATGTAAATGCGAAACTTCCATGCTAGGAAATAGCGTTTGCAGATATCTCCGCATCGAGGAAATAGGGTTCTAATTCTTCTTAAAACGCGATATCGCATCTCACTTCTATGTTTCTTGATAAGATATAGTGTTCATTGCGAAGTGTCATATATACCTCGTATTCACTTCAAAAGAATGTAAATGCGAATCTTCCTTGCTAGAAAATAGCGTTTGCAGATGACTACGTATGGGAGCAATGGAGTTCTAATGCTTCTCAAAACGAGATATCGCATCTCATTTCTATGCTTCATGATAAGTTATAATATTCATCCCAAAGTGTCATGTAAACCTCGAATTCACTTCAAAGGAATGTAAGTACGACTATTGCTTGCTAGGAAATGGCGTTTGCAGATGTCTACGTATCGTAGCAATAGTGTTCTAATGCTACTTAAATCGCGATATCGCTTCTCATTTATATGTTTCGTGATAAGATATAATATTCATTGCGGAGTGTCACGTATACCTCGTATTCACTTCAAAGGAATGTAAGTGCGACACTTCCATCCTAGGAAATAGCGTTTGCAGATGTTTCCGCATCGAGGCCGTAGAGTTATAATCTTTTTTAAAACGCGATATTGCATCTCTCTTCTATGTTACATGATAAGATATAATATTCATTGCGAAGTGTCATGTATACCTCGTATTCACTTCAAAAGAATGTAAATGCGACTATTGCTTGCTAGGAAATAGCGTTTGCAGATGCCTACGTATCGTAGCAATAGAGTTCTAATGCTTCTTAGATCGCGATATCGCATCTCTTTTCTATGTTTCGTGATAAGTTATAATATTCATTCCGAAGTGTAATGTAAACCTCGAATTCGCTTCAAAGGAATGTAAATGCGACTATTGGTTGCTAGGAAATAGCGATTGCAGATGTCTACGTATCGTAGCAATAGAGTTCTAATGCTTCTCAAAACGCGATATCGCATCTCATTTCTATGATTCATGATAAGATATAATGTTCATTGCGAAGTGTCATATATACCTCGTATTCACTTCAAAAGAATGTAAATGCGACACTTCCGTGCTAGGAAATAGCGACTGCAGATGACTACGTATCGGAGCAAAGGTGTTGTAATGCTTCTCAAAACGAGATATCGCATCTCATTTCTATGCTTCATGATAAGATATAAAATTCATTGCGAAGTGTCATGTATACCTCGTATTCCCTCCAAACGAATGTAAATGCGACACTTCCTTGCTAGGAAATGGCGTATTCAGATGTCTACGTATCGTAGCAATAAAGTTCTAATGCTACTTAAATCGCGATATCGCATCTCATTTATATATTTCGTGATAAGATATAATATTCATCGCGAAGTGTCAGGTATACCTCGTAATTACTTCAAAAGAATGCAAATGCGACACTTCCATGCTAGGAAATAGCGTCTGCAGATGTCTACGCGTCGAGGCAATAGAGTTCTAATGCTTCTTAAAACGCGATATCGAATCTCTCTTCTATGTTACATGATAAGATATAATATTCATTGCGAAGTGTCATGTATACCTCGTATTCCCTCCAAACGAATGTAAATGCGACACTTCCTTGCTAGGAAGTGGCGTATTCAGATGTCTACGTATCGTAGCAATAGTGTTCTAATGCTACTTAAATCGCGATATCGCATCTCATTTATATGTTTCGTGATAAGATATAATATTCATCGCGAAGTGTCAGGTATACCTCGTATTCACTTCAAAAGAACGTAAATAAGACACTTCCATGCTAGGAAATAGCGTGTGCAGATGTCTACGTATCGTAGCAATAGAGTTCTAATGCTTCTTAGAGCGCGATATCGCATCTCACTTCTATGTTTCATGATAAGATATAATATTCATTGCGAGGTGTCATGTATACCTCGTATTCACTTCAAATGAACGTAAATAAGACACTTCCATGCTAGGAAATAGCGTGTGCAGATGTCTACGTATCGTAGCAATAGAGTTCTAATGCTTCTTAGAGCACGATATCGCATCTCACTTCTATGTTTCATGATAAGATATAATATTCATTGCGAAGCGTCATGTATACCTCGTATTCACTTCAAATGAATGTAAATGCGACACTTCCATGCTAGGAAATAGCGTTTGCAGATGTCTACGTATCGTAGCAATAGAGCTCTAATGCTTCTCAAAACGCGATATAGCACCTCATTCCTATGTTTCATGATAATATATAATATTCATTGTGGAGTGTTATGTATACCTCGTATTCACTTCTGTGGAATGTAAGTGGAATGTAAGTGTAATGCTAGGAAATAGAGTTTGCAGATGTCTATGCATATTAGCAATAGAGTTCTAATGCTTTTCAAAACGCGATATAGCACCTCATTCCTATGTTTCATGATAAGATATAATATTCATTGCGAAGTGTCATGCATATCTCGTATTCACTTCAAAGGAATGTAAATGCGACACTTCCATGCTAGGAAATAGCGTTTGCAGATGTCTACGTATCGCAGCAATAGAGTTTTAATGCTTCCTAAAACGCGATATCGCACCTCTCTTCTATGTTTCATGATAAGGTATAATATCCATTGCGAAGTGCCATGTATACCTCGTATTCACTTCAAAAGAATGTAAATGCGACACTTCCTTGCTAGGAAATAGCGTTTGCAGATGTCTACGTATCGCAGCAATAGAGATCCAATGCTTCCTAAAACGCGATATCGCATCACTCTTCTATGTTTCATGATAAGGTATAATATTCATTTCGAAGTGTCATGTATACCTCGTATTCACTTCAAATGAATGTAAATGCGACACTTCCATGCTAGGAAATAGCGTTTGCAGATGACTGCGTATCGTAGCAATAGAGTTCTAATGCTTCTTAAAACGCGATATCGCATCTCACTGCTATGTTTCATGATAAGATATAATATTCATTGCGAAGTGTCATGTATATCTCGTATTCACATCAAAAGAATGTAAATGCGACACTTCCTTGCTAGGAAATGGCGTTTGCAGATGTCTACATGTCGCAGCAATAGAGTTCCAATGCTTCCTAAAACGCGATATCGCATCTCTCTTCTATGTTTCATGATAAGGTATAATATTCATTGCGAAGCGTCATGTATACCTCGTTTTCACTTCAAATGAATGTAAATGCGACACTTCCATGGTAGGAAATAGAGTTTGCAGATGTCTACGTATCGTAGCAATAGAGCTCTAATGCTTCTCAAAACGCGATATAGCACCTCATTCCTATGTTTCATGATAAGATATAATATTCATTGCGAAGTGTCATGTATACCTCGTATTCACTTCAAAAGAACGTAAATAAGACACTTCCTTGCTAGGAAATAGCGTCTGCAGATGTCTACGTATCGTAGCAATAGTGTTCTAATGCTACTTAAATCGCGATATCGCATCTCACTACTATGTTTCATGATAAGATATAATATTCATTGCGAAGTGTCATGTATACCTCGTATTCACTTCAAAAGAATGTAAATGCGACACTTCCATGCCAGGAAATAGCCTCTGCAGATGTCTACGCGTCGAGCCAATAGAGTTCTAATGCTTCTTAAAACGCGATATCGAATCTCAATTCTATGTTTCATTATAAGATATAATATTCATTGCGAAGAGTCATGTATACCTCGAATTCACTTCAAGAGAATGTAAATGCGAAACTTCCATGCTAGGAAATAGCGTTTGCAGATATCTCCGCATCGAGGAAATAGGGTTCTAATTCTTCTTAAAACGCGATATCGCATCTCACTTCTATGTTTCTTGATAAGATATAGTGTTCATTGCGAAGTGTCATATATACCTCGTATTCACTTCAAAAGAATGTAAATGCGAATCTTCCTTGCTAGAAAATAGCGTTTGCAGATGACTACGTATGGGAGCAATGGAGTTCTAATGCTTCTCAAAACGAGATATCGCATCTCATTTCTATGCTTCATGATAAGTTATAATATTCATCCCAAAGTGTCATGTAAACCTCGAATTCACTTCAAAGGAATGTAAGTACGACTATTGCTTGCTAGGAAATGGCGTTTGCAGATGTCTACGTATCGTAGCAATAGTGTTCTAATGCTACTTAAATCGCGATATCGCTTCTCATTTATATGTTTCGTGATAAGATATAATATTCATTGCGGAGTGTCACGTATACCTCGTATTCACTTCAAAGGAATGTAAGTGCGACACTTCCATCCTAGGAAATAGCGTTTGCAGATGTTTCCGCATCGAGGCCGTAGAGTTATAATCTTTTTTAAAACGCGATATTGCATCTCTCTTCTATGTTACATGATAAGATATAATATTCATTGCGAAGTGTCATGTATACCTCGTATTCACTTCAAAAGAATGTAAATGCGACTATTGCTTGCTAGGAAATAGCGTTTGCAGATGCCTACGTATCGTAGCAATAGAGTTCTAATGCTTCTTAGATCGCGATATCGCATCTCTTTTCTATGTTTCGTGATAAGTTATAATATTCATTCCGAAGTGTAATGTAAACCTCGAATTCGCTTCAAAGGAATGTAAATGCGACTATTGGTTGCTAGGAAATAGCGATTGCAGATGTCTACGTATCGTAGCAATAGAGTTCTAATGCTTCTCAAAACGCGATATCGCATCTCATTTCTATGATTCATGATAAGATATAATGTTCATTGCGAAGTGTCATATATACCTCGTATTCACTTCAAAAGAATGTAAATGCGACACTTCCGTGCTAGGAAATAGCGACTGCAGATGACTACGTATCGGAGCAAAGGTGTTGTAATGCTTCTCAAAACGAGATATCGCATCTCATTTCTATGCTTCATGATAAGATATAAAATTCATTGCGAAGTGTCATGTATACCTCGTATTCCCTCCAAACGAATGTAAATGCGACACTTCCTTGCTAGGAAATGGCGTATTCAGATGTCTACGTATCGTAGCAATAAAGTTCTAATGCTACTTAAATCGCGATATCGCATCTCATTTATATATTTCGTGATAAGATATAATATTCATCGCGAAGTGTCAGGTATACCTCGTAATTACTTCAAAAGAATGCAAATGCGACACTTCCATGCTAGGAAATAGCGTCTGCAGATGTCTACGCGTCGAGGCAATAGAGTTCTAATGCTTCTTAAAACGCGATATCGAATCTCTCTTCTATGTTACATGATAAGATATAATATTCATTGCGAAGTGTCATGTATACCTCGTATTCCCTCCAAACGAATGTAAATGCGACACTTCCTTGCTAGGAAGTGGCGTATTCAGATGTCTACGTATCGTAGCAATAGTGTTCTAATGCTACTTAAATCGCGATATCGCATCTCATTTATATGTTTCGTGATAAGATATAATATTCATCGCGAAGTGTCAGGTATACCTCGTATTCACTTCAAAAGAATATAAATGCGAGACTTCCATGCTAGGAAATAGCGTCTGCAGATGTCTACGCGTCGAGCCAATAGAGTTCTAATGCTTCTTAAAACGCGATATCGAATCTCAATTCTATGTTTCATTATAAGATATAATATTCATTGCGAAGTGTCATGTATACCTCGAATTCACTTCAAAAGAATGTAAATGCGAAACTTCCATGCTAGGAAATAGCGTTTGCAGATATCTCCGCATCGAGGAAATAGGGTTCTAATTCTTCTTAAGACGCGATATCGCATCTCACTTTTATGTTACATGATAAGATATAATGTTCATTGCGAAGTGTCATATATACCTCGTATTCACTTCAAAAGAATGTAAATGCTAATCTCCCGTGCTAGGAAATAGCGTTTGCAGATGACTACGTATCGTAGCAATGGAGTTCTAATACTTCTCAAAACGAGATATCGCATCTCATTTCTATGCTTCATGATAAGATATAATATTCATTGCCAAGTGTCATGTATACCTGGTATTCACTCCAAACGAATGTAAATGCGACACTTCCCTGCTAGGAAGTAGCGTATTCAGATGTCTACGTATGATAGCAATAGATTTCTAATGCTACTTAAATCTCGATATCGCATCTCATTTCTATGTTTCATGATAAGATATAATATTCATTGCGATGTGTCATGTACACCTCGTATTCACTTCAAAAGAATGTAAATGTGACATTTCCATGCTAGGAAATAGCCTTTGCAGATATCTCCGCATCGAGGCAATAGGGTTCTAATGCTTCTTAAAACGCGATATCGCATCTCACTTTTATGATACATGATAAGATATAATGTTCATTGCGAAGTGTCATGTATACCTCGTATTCACTTCAAAAGAATGTAAATGCGACTATTGGTTGCTAGGAAATGGCGATTGCAGATGTCTATGTATCGTAGCAATAGAGTTCTAATGCTTCTCAAAACGCGATATCGCATCTCATTTCTATGTTTCATGATAAGATATAATGTTCATTGCGAAGTGTCATATATACCTCGTATTCACTTCAAAAGAATGTAAATCCGACACTTTCATGCTAGGAAATAGCGACTGCAGATGTCTACGCGTCGAGGCAATAGAGTTCTAATGCTTCTTAAAACGCGATATCGCATCTCACTTCTATGCTTCATGATAAGATATAATGTTCATTGCGAAGTGTCATATATACCTCGTATTCTCTTCAAAAGAATGTAAATGCGAATCTTCCTTGCTAGGAAATAGCGTTTGCAGATGACTACGTATCGGAGCAATGGAGTTCTAATGCTTCTCAAGACGAGATATCGCATCTCATTTCTATGCTTCATGATAAGATATAATATTCATTGCGAAGTGTCATGTATACCTCGTATTCCCTCCAAACGAATGTAAATGCGACACTTCCTTGCTAGGAAATGGCGTATTCAGATGTCTACGTATCGTAGCAATAGAGTTCTAATGCTACTTAAATCGCGATATCGCATCTCATTTATATGTTTCGTGATGAGATATAATATTCATCGCGAAGTGTCAGGTATACCTCGTATTCACTTCAAAAGAATGTAAATGCGACACTACCATGCTAGGAAATAGCGTCTGCAGATGTCTACGCGTCGAGGCAATAGAGTTCTAATGCATCTTAGAACGCGATATCGCATCTCACTTCTTTGTTTCATGATAAGATATAATATTCATTGCGAAGTGTCATGTATACCTCGTATTCACATCAAAAGAATGTAAATGCGACTATTCCTTGCTAGGGCATAGCGTTTACAGATGCCTACGTATCGTAGCAATAGAGTTCTAATGCTTCTTAGATCGCGATATCGCATCTCATTTCTATGTTTCGTGATAAGTTATAATATTCATTCCGAAGTGTAATGTAAACCTCGAATTCGCTTCAAAAGAATGTAAATGCGACTATTGGTTGCTAGGAAATAGCGATTGCAGATGTCTGCGTATCGTAGCAATAGAGTTCCAATGCTTCTCAAAACGCGATATCGCATCTCATTTCTATGTTTCCTGATAAGATATAATATTCATTGCGGAGTGTCATGTACACCTCGTATTCACTTCAAAAGAATGTAAATGCGACACTTCCATGCTAGGAAATAGCGTCTGCAGATGTCTACGCGTCGAGGCAATAGAGTTCTAATGCTTCTTAAAACGCTATATCGCATCTCACTAATATGTTTCATGATAAGATATAATATTCATTGCGAAGTGTCATGTATAACTCGTATTCACTCCAAACGAATGCGACACTTCCTTGCTGGGAAATAGCGTATTCAGGTGTCTACGTAGCGTAGCAAAAGAGTTCTAATGCTACTTAAATCGCGATATCGCATCTCATTTATATGTTTCGCGATAAGATATAATATTCATCGCGAAGTGTCAGGTATACCTCGTATTCACTTCAAAAGAATGTAAATGCGACACTTCCATGCTAGGAAATAGCGTCTGCAGATGTCTACGCGTCGTGCCAATGGAGTTCTAATGCTTCTTAAAACGCGATATCGAATCTCAATTCTATGTTTCATTATAAGATATAATATTCATTGCGAAGTGTCATGTATACCTCGAATTCACTTCAAAAGAATGTAAATGCAAAACTTCAATGCTAGGAAATAGCGTTTGCAGATATCTCCGCATCGAGGAAATAGGGTTCTAATTCTTCTTAAGACGCGATATCGCATCTCACTTTTATGTAACATGATAAGATATAATGTTCATTGCGAAGTGTCATATATACCTCGTATTCACTTCAAAAGGATGTAAATGCTAATCTTCCTTGCTAGGAAATAGCGTTTGCAGATGACTACGTATCGTAGCAATGGAGTTCTAATAATTCTCAAAACGAGATATCGCATCTCATTTCTATGCTTCATGATAAGATATAATATTCATTGCGAAGTGTCATGTATACCTCGTATTCCCTCCAAACGAATGTAAATGCGAAACTTCCATGCTTGGAAATAGCGTCTGCAGATGTCTACGCGTCGAGGCAATAGAGTTCTAATGCTTCTTAAAAAGTGATATCGCATCTCATGTCTATGCTTCATGATAAGATATAATATTCATTGCGAAATGTCATGTATACCTCGTATTCACTCCAAACGAATGTAAATGCGACACTTTCTTGCTAGGCAATAGCGTATTCAGATGTCTACGTTTCGTAGCAGTAGAGTTCTAATGCTTCTTAAAACGCGATATCGAATCTCAATTCTTTGTTTCATTATAAGATATAATATTCATTGCGAAGTGTCATGTATACCTCGTATTCCCTCCAAACGAATGTAAATGCGACACTTCCTTGCTAGGAAATGGCGTATTCAGATGCCTACGTATCGTAGCAATAGAGTTCTAATGCTACTTATATCGCGATATCGCATCTCACTTATATGTTTCGTGATAAGATATAATATTCATCGCGAAGTGTCATGTATACCTCGTATTCACTTCAAAAGTATGTAAATGCGACTATTCCTTGCTAGGGTATAGCGTTTGCAGATGCCTACGTATCGTAGCAATAGAGTTCTAATGCTTCTTAGATCGCGATATCGCATCTCATTTCTATGTTTCGTGATATGTTATAATATTCATTCCGAAGTGTCATGTAAACCTCGAATTCACTTCAAAAGAATGTAAATGCGACTATTGGTTGCTAGGAAATAGCGATTGCAGATGTCTGCGTATCGTAGCAATAGAGTTCCAATGCTTCTCAAAACGCGATATCGCATCTCATTTCTATGTTTCCTGATAAGATATAATATTCATTGCGGAGTGTCATGTACACCTCGTATTCACTTCAAAAGAATGTAAATGCGACACTTCCATGCTAGGAAATAGCGTCTGCAGATGTCTACGCGTCGAGGCAATAGAGTTCTAATGCTTCTTAAAACGCTATATCGCATCTCACTAATATGTTTCATGATAAGATATAATATTCATTGCGAAGTGTCATGTATAACTCGTATTCACTCCAAACGAATGCGACACTTCCTTGCTGGGAAATAGCGTATTCAGGTGTCTACGTAGCGTAGCAAAAGAGTTCTAATGCTACTTAAATCGCGATATCGCATCTCATTTCTATATTTCGTGATAAGATATAATATTCATTGCGAATTGTCATGTACACCGCGAATTCACTTCAAAAGAATGTAAATGCGACGTTTCCATCCTTGGGAATATCGTTTGCAGATGTCTACGTATCGTAGCAATAGAGTTGTAGTGCTTCTCAAAACGCGATATCGCATCTCATTTCTATGCTTCATGATAAGATATAATATTCATTGCGAAGTGTCATGTATACCTCGTATTCACTCCAAACGAATGTAAATGCGACACTTCCTTGCTGGGAAATAGCGTATTCAAATGTCTACGTATCGTAGCAATAGAGTTCTAATGCTACTTAAATCGCGATATCGCATCTCAATCCTATGCTTCATGATAAGATATAATATTCATTGCTGAGTGGCATGTATACCTCGTCTACACTTGCAATGAATGTAAATGCGACACTTCCTTGCTAGGAAATAGCGTTTGCAGATGTCTACGTATCAAAGCAATAGATTTGTAATGCTTCTTAAAACGAGATAGCGCATCTCATTTCTACGCTTCATGATAAGATAATATACTCATTGCGAACTGTCATGTATACCTCGTATTCACTTCAAGAGAATGTAATGGCGACACTTCCTCGCTAGGAAGTAGCGTTTGCAGATGTCTACGTATCGCAGCAATAGGTTTCTAATGCTTGTTAAAACCCGATATCGCATCTCACTTCTGTGTTTCACGATAAGATATAATATTCATTGCGAAGTGTCATGTATTCTCGTCTACACATCAAAAGAATGTAAATGCAACACTACCTCGCTAGTTCCGCTGCCTCACTCGCACCGCCGAGTATACCTTTTTCGCTCGTACCGGGCACCAGTGTCTCACTCGCACCACCGAGTATATCTGTCTCGCCCGCACCAAGGACGGGCAGCCCTATCTCCCACGCACCGAGGATTCCGTCCTTCAGGAAGACATAGCCGCAACCCATCACCTGAATGGGGTCTTTTCAAATTCCGGGAACAGGATCTGCTAGAACCTATATATTACTTCTAAGCTAGGACATACATACCATATCATGACGCATATATATGAATTCCTAGATCTAAGTTACACTAAGTAAGATGCGTCTGGCCAGCGGCATGCGCCGCTAGCCCCACCACGAGCCGCGAGTCCCCACTCGCTGGACCGCGCGCTCTCCGCCTCGAGACGCGAGTCCCCCACTCGCGGGACCGCGATCTGCCTACCGCGAGCCTCCGCGACCGTAGCGCCCCGCGAACCGAGGAGGTCCAGTTCATGTATACTTTAAACCTAGAATATATTTTATTTTTACTTTTACTATATCCAAGTACAAGTTCTTTTACCAAGTCTACTATTTCCACATCCATTAATTTTATCAAGTGTTAACAATACTAGTTCTACTTTTAACATTACATTTAACTACGAATTCTTCCACGGGTTCTTCCATACAACTGGGGTTGCTCTTCATCAAATTGAAGGTGTATAGAAATCGGCTTTGTGACGTTGAGACCGCCGCTTATCCTTCAGATCTTAGTCGAAAGTACAGAAAAACCTGGTGAATGAATCGTACTTCCGGTTTGCGAAGAACGCGACGTGCGAGTAGGAAGAATTTCATACGATCACTTGTGCGTGAATATTTGGAGGGTGTTCCGAGAGTCGTCGTATACCAGCGACCTGCCTTCGCACCAGTCCAGACGCCGCTTTTCGAAGCGACCGTCGACGCCTCCAATCCAGACACCACGACGCATCACGCCGATTCTGCCACATTCAGCATCATCGCTGAATTCCGACCGCCGTCCTCGTCTTCGCTGGCGACTGATCGAGATTTCTGTAGCAGCCAACAGAACGAAATCCGCTACGATCCCAGCGAACGATCCTCCACGCCGTTTCTACGTACAAATCGAGAGAGAAGTCATCGAAAGGTAGGGTCATTCCCTTATTATCGCGAGTGTTTTCGCTAGTGTTGCGTCAGCCGAAATTGTCGGACCCGGTCTTAACGCGTTCCCGCGGACCGAATTACCGAAAAATAGGCTCGTGCCGTAAAGCCTCCGGAGCAACGGAAAATAGTTTCGGCGGACGTGACACCTCGAATTCACTTCAAAAGAATGTAAATGCGACTATTGGTTGCTAGGAAATAGCGATTGCAGATGTCTAGGTATGATAGCAATAGTGCTCTAATGCTTCTCAAAACGCGATATCGCATCTCATTTCTAAGTTTCCTGATAAGATATAATATTCATTGCGGATTGTCATGTACACCTCGTATTCACTTCAAAAGAATGTAAATGCGACACTTCCATGCTAGCAAATAGCGTCTGCAGATGTCCACGCGTCGAGGCAATAGAGTTCTAATGCTTCTTAGAACTTGATATCGCATCTCACTTCTTTGTTTCATGATAAGATATAATATTCATTGCGAAGTGCCATGTATACCTCGTATTCACATCAAAAGAATGTAAATGCGACTATTCCTTGCTAGGGCATAGCGTTTGCAGATGCCTACGTATCGTAGCAATAGAGTTCTAATGCTTCTTAGATCGCGATATCGCATCTCATTTCTATGTTTCGTGATAAGATATAACGTTCATTGCGAAGTGTCATATATACCTCGTATTCACTTCAAAAGAATGTAAATGCGAATCTTCCTTACTAGGAAATAGCGTTTGCAGATGACTACGTATCGGAGCAATGTAGTTCTAATGCTTCTCAAGACGAGATATCGCATCTCATTTCTATGCTTCATGATAAGATATAATATTCATTGCGAAGTGTCATGTATACCTCGTATTCCCTCCAAACGAATGTAAATGCGACACTTCCTTGCTAGGAAATGGCGTATTCAGATGTCTACGTATCGTAGCAATAGAGTTCTAATGCTACTTAAATCGCGATATCGCATCTCATTTATATGTTTCGCGATAAGATATAATATTCATCGCGAAGTGTCAGGTATACCTCGTATTCACTTCAAAAGAATGTAAATGCGACACTTCCATGCTAGGAAATAGCGTCTGCAGATGTCTACGCGTCGTGCCAATGGAGTTCTAATGCTTCTTAAAACGCGATATCGAATCTCAATTCTATGTTTCATTATAAGATATAATATTCATTGCGAAGTGTCATGTATACCTCGAATTCACTTCAAAAGAATGTAAATGCGAAACTTCAATGCTAGGAAATAGCGTTTGCAGATATCTCCGCATCGAGGAAATAGGGTTCTAATTCTTCTTAAGACGCGATATCGCATCTCACTTTTATGTAACATGATAAGATATAATGTTCATTGCGAAGTGTCATATATACCTCGTATTCACTTCAAAAGGATGTAAATGCTAATCTTCCTTGCTAGGAAATAGCGTTTGCAGATGACTACGTATCGTAGCAATGGAGTTCTAATAATTCTCAAAACGAGATATCGCATCTCATTTCTATGCTTCATGATAAGATATAATATTCATTGCGAAGTGTCATGTATACCTCGTATTCCCTCCAAACGAATGTAAATGCGAAACTTCCATGCTTGGAAATAGCGTCTGCAGATGTCTACGCGTCGAGGCAATAGAGTTCTAATGCTTCTTAAAAAGTGATATCGCATCTCATGTCTATGCTTCATGATAAGATATAATATTCATTGCGAAATGTCATGTATACCTCGTATTCACTCCAAACGAATGTAAATGCGACACTTTCTTGCTAGGCAATAGCGTATTCAGATGTCTACGTTTCGTCGCAATAGAGATCTAATGCTTCTTAAAACGCGATATCGAATCTCAATTCTTTGTTTCATTATAAGATATAATATTCATTGCGAAGTGTCATGTATACCTCGTATTCCCTCCAAACGAATGTAAATGCGACACTTCCTTGCTGGGAAATGGCGTATTCAGATGCCTACGTATCGTAGCAATAGAGTTCTAATGCTACTTATATCGCGATATCGCATCTCACTTATATGTTTCGTGATAAGATATAATATTCATCGCGAAGTGTCATGTATACCTCGTATTCACTTCAAAAGTATGTAAATGCGACTATTCCTTGCTAGGGTATAGCGTTTGCAGATGCCTACGTATCGTAGCAATAGAGTTCTAATGCTTCTTAGATCGCGATATCGCATCTCATTTCTATGTTTCGTGATATGTTATAATATTCATTCCGAAGTGTCATGTAAACCTCGAATTCACTTCAAAAGAATGTAAATGCGACTATTGGTTGCTAGGAAATAGCGATTGCAGATGTCTGCGTATCGTAGCAATAGAGTTCCAATGCTTCTCAAAACGCGATATCGCATCTCATTTCTATGTTTCCTGATAAGATATAATATTCATTGCGGAGTGTCATGTACACCTCGTATTCACTTCAAAAGAATGTAAATGCGACACTTCCATGCTAGGAAATAGCGTCTGCAGATGTCTACGCGTCGAGGCAATAGAGTTCTAATGCTTCTTAAAACGCTATATCGCATCTCACTAATATGTTTCATGATAAGATATAATATTCATTGCGAAGTGTCATGTATAACTCGTATTCACTCCAAACGAATGCGACACTTCCTTGCTGGGAAATAGCGTATTCAGGTGTCTACGTAGCGTAGCAAAAGAGTTCTAATGCTACTTAAATCGCGATATCGCATCTCATTTATATGTTTCGCGATAAGATATAATATTCATCGCGAAGTGTCAGGTATACCTCGTATTCACTTCAAAAGAATGTAAATGCGACACTTCCATGCTAGGAAATAGCGTCTGCAGATGTCTACGCGACGTGCCAATGGAGTTCTAATGCTTCTTAAAACGCGATATCGAATCTCAATTCTATGTTTCATTATAAGATATAATATTCATTGCGAAGTGTCATGTATACCTCGAATTCACTTCAAAAGAATGTAAATGCGAAACTTCAATGCTAGGAAATAGCGTTTGCAGATATCTCCGCATCGAGGAAATAGGGTTCTAATTCTTCTTAAGACGCGATATCGCATCTCACTTTTATGTAACATGATAAGATATAATGTTCATTGCGAAGTGTCATATATACCTCGTATTCACTTCAAAAGGATGTAAATGCTAATCTTCCTTGCTAGGAAATAGCGTTTGCAGATGACTACGTATCGTAGCAATGGAGTTCTAATAATTCTCAAAACGAGATATCGCATCTCATTTCTATGCTTCATGATAAGATATAATATTCATTGCGAAGTGTCATGTATACCTCGTATTCCCTCCAAACGAATGTAAATGCGAAACTTCCATGCTTGGAAATAGCGTCTGCAGATGTCTACGCGTCGAGGCAATAGAGTTCTAATGCTTCTTAAAAAGTGATATCGCATCTCATGTCTATGCTTCATGATAAGATATAATATTCATTGCGAAATGTCATGTATACCTCGTATTCACTCCAAACGAATGTAAATGCGACACTTTCTTGCTAGGCAATAGCGTATTCAGATGTCTACGTTTCGTAGCAATAGAGTTCTAATGCTTCTTAAAACGCGATATCGAATCTCAATTCTTTGTTTCATTATAAGATATAATATTCATTGCGAAGTGTCATGTATACCTCGTATTCCCTCCAAACGAATGTAAATGCGACACTTCCTTGCTAGGAAATGGCGTATTCAGATGCCTACGTATCGTAGCAATAGAGTTCTAATGCTACTTATATCGCGATATCGCATCTCACTTATATGTTTCGTGATAAGATATAATATTCATCGCGAAGTGTCATGTATACCTCGTATTCACTTCAAAAGTATGTAAATGCGACTATTCCTTGCTAGGGTATAGCGTTTGCAGATGCCTACGTATCGTAGCAATAGAGTTCTAATGCTTCTTAGATCGCGATATCGCATCTCATTTCTATGTTTCGTGATATGTTATAATATTCATTCCGAAGTGTCATGTAAACCTCGAATTCACTTCAAAAGAATGTAAATGCGACTATTGGTTGCTAGGAAATAGCGATTGCAGATGTCTGCGTATCGTAGCAATAGAGTTCCAATGCTTCTCAAAACGCGATATCGCATCTCATTTCTATGTTTCCTGATAAGATATAATATTCATTGCGGAGTGTCATGTACACCTCGTATTCACTTCAAAAGAATGTAAATGCGACACTTCCATGCTAGGAAATAGCGTCTGCAGATGTCTACGCGTCGAGGCAATAGAGTTCTAATGCTTCTTAAAACGCTATATCGCATCTCACTAATATGTTTCATGATAAGATATAATATTCATTGCGAAGTGTCATGTATAACTCGTATTCACTCCAAACGAATGCGACACTTCCTTGCTGGGAAATAGCGTATTCAGGTGTCTACGTAGCGTAGCAAAAGAGTTCTAATGCTACTTAAATCGCGATATCGCATCTCATTTCTATATTTCGTGATAAGATATAATATTCATTGTGAATTGTCATGTACACCGCGAATTCACTTCAAAAGAATGTAAATGCGACGTTTCCATCCTTGGGAATATCGTTTGCAGATGTCTACGTATCGTAGCAATAGAGTTGTAGTGCTTCTCAAAACGCGATATCGCATCTCATTTCTATGCTTCATGATAAGATATAATATTCATTGCGAAGTGTCATGTATACCTCGTATTCACTCCAAACGAATGTAAATGCGACACTTCCTTGCTGGGAAATAGCGTATTCAAATGTCTACGTATCGTAGCAATAGAGTTCTAATGCTACTTAAATCGCGATATCGCATCTCAATCCTATGCTTCATGATAAGATATAATATTCATTGCTGAGTGGCATGTATACCTCGTCTACACTTGCAATGAATGTAAATGCGACACTTCCTTGCTAGGAAATAGCGTTTGCAGTTGTCTACGTATCAAAGCAATAGATTTGTAATGCTTCTTAAAACGAGATAGCGCATCTCATTTCTACGCTTCATGATAAGATAATATACTCATTGCGAACTGTCATGTATACCTCGTATTCACTTCAAGAGAATGTAATGGCGACACTTCCTCGCTAGGAAGTAGCGTTTGCAGATGTCTACGTATCGCAGCAATAGGTTTCTAATGCTTGTTAAAACCCGATATCGCATCTCACTTCTGTGTTTCACGATAAGATATAATATTCATTGCGAAGTGTCATGTATTCTCGTCTACACATCAAAAGAATGTAAATGCAACACTACCTCGCTAGTTCCGCTGCCTCACTCGCACCGCCGAGTATACCTTTTTCGCTCGTACCGGGCACCAGTGTCTCACTCGCACCACCGAGTATATCTGTCTCGCCCGCACCAAGGACGGGCAGCCCTATCTCCCACGCACCGAGGATTCCGTCCTTCAGGAAGACATAGCCGCAACCCATCACCTGAATGGGGTCTTTTCAAATTCCGGGAACAGGATCTGCTAGAACCTATATATTACTTCTAAGCTAGGACATACATACCATATCATGACGCATATATATGAATTCCTAGATCTAAGTTACACTAAGTAAGATGCGTCTGGCCAGCGGCATGCGCCGCTAGCCCCACCACGAGCCGCGAGTCCCCACTCGCTGGACCGCGCGCTCTCCGCCTCGAGACGCGAGTCCCCCACTCGCGGGACCGCGATCTGCCTACCGCGAGCCTCCGCGACCGTAGCGCCCCGCGAACCGAGGAGGTCCAGTTCATGTATACTTTAAACCTAGAATATATTTTATTTTTACTTTTACTATATCCAAGTACAAGTTCTTTTACCAAGTCTACTATTTCCACATCCATTAATTTTATCAAGTGTTAACAATACTAGTTCTACTTTTAACATTACATTTAACTACGAATTCTTCCACGGGTTCTTCCATACAACTGGGGTTGCTCTTCATCAAATTGAAGGTGTATAGAAATCGGCTTTGTGACGTTGAGACCGCCGCTTATCCTTCAGATCTTAGTCGAAAGTACAGAAAAACCTGGTGAATGAATCGTACTTCCGGTTTGCGAAGAACGCGACGTGCGAGTAGGAAGAATTTCATACGATCACTTGTGCGTGAATATTTGGAGGGTGTTCCGAGAGTCGTCGTATACCAGCGACCTGCCTTCGCACCAGTCCAGACGCCGCTTTTCGAAGCGACCGTCGACGCCTCCAATCCAGACACCACGACGCATCACGCCGATTCTGCCACATTCAGCATCATCGCTGAATTCCGACCGCCGTCCTCGTCTTCGCTGGCGACTGATCGAGATTTCTGTAGCAGCCAACAGAACGAAATCCGCTACGATCCCAGCGAACGATCCTCCACGCCGTTTCTACGTACAAATCGAGAGAGAAGTCATCGAAAGGTAGGGTCATTCCCTTATTATCGCGAGTGTTTTCGCTAGTGTTGCGTCAGCCGAAATTGTCGGACCCGGTCTTAACGCGTTCCCGCGGACCGAATTACCGAAAAATAGGCTCGTGCCGTAAAGCCTCCGGAGCAACGGAAAATAGTTTCGGCGGACGTGACACCTCGAATTCACTTCAAAAGAATGTAAATGCGACTATTGGTTGCTAGGAAATAGCGATTGCAGATGTCTAGGTATGATAGCAATAGTGCTCTAATGCTTCTCAAAACGCGATATCGCATCTCATTTCTAAGTTTCCTGATAAGATATAATATTCATTGCGGATTGTCATGTACACCTCGTATTCACTTCAAAAGAATGTAAATGCGACACTTCCATGCTAGCAAATAGCGTCTGCAGATGTCCACGCGTCGAGGCAATAGAGTTCTAATGCTTCTTAGAACTTGATATCGCATCTCACTTCTTTGTTTCATGATAAGATATAATATTCATTGCGAAGTGTCATGTATACCTCGTATTCACATCAAAAGAATGTAAATGCGACTATTCCTTGCTAGGGCATAGCGTTTGCAGATGCCTACGTATCGTAGCAATAGAGTTCTAATGCTTCTTAGATCGCGATATCGCATCTCATTTCTATGTTTCGTGATAAGATATAACGTTCATTGCGAAGTGTCATATATACCTCGTATTCACTTCAAAAGAATGTAAATGCGAATCTTCCTTACTAGGAAATAGCGTTTGCAGATGACTACGTATCGGAGCAATGTAGTTCTAATGCTTCTCAAGACGAGATATCGCATCTCATTTCTATGCTTCATGATAAGATATAATATTCATTGCGAAGTGTCATGTATACCTCGTATTCCCTCCAAACGAATGTAAATGCGACACTTCCTTGCTAGGAAATGGCGTATTCAGATGTCTACGTATCGTAGCAATAGAGTTCTAATGCTACTTAAATCGCGATATCGCATCTCATTTATATGTTTCGCGATAAGATATAATATTCATCGCGAAGTGTCAGGTATACCTCGTATTCACTTCAAAAGAATGTAAATGCGACACTTCCATGCTAGGAAATAGCGTCTGCAGATGTCTACGCGTCGTGCCAATGGAGTTCTAATGCTTCTTAAAACGCGATATCGAATCTCAATTCTATGTTTCATTATAAGATATAATATTCATTGCGAAGTGTCATGTATACCTCGAATTCACTTCAAAAGAATGTAAATGCGAAACTTCAATGCTAGGAAATAGCGTTTGCAGATATCTCCGCATCGAGGAAATAGGGTTCTAATTCTTCTTAAGACGCGATATCGCATCTCACTTTTATGTAACATGATAAGATATAATGTTCATTGCGAAGTGTCATATATACCTCGTATTCACTTCAAAAGGATGTAAATGCTAATCTTCCTTGCTAGGAAATAGCGTTTGCAGATGACTACGTATCGTAGCAATGGAGTTCTAATAATTCTCAAAACGAGATATCGCATCTCATTTCTATGCTTCATGATAAGATATAATATTCATTGCGAAGTGTCATGTATACCTCGTATTCCCTCCAAACGAATGTAAATGCGAAACTTCCATGCTTGGAAATAGCGTCTGCAGATGTCTACGCGTCGAGGCAATAGAGTTCTAATGCTTCTTAAAAAGTGATATCGCATCTCATGTCTATGCTTCATGATAAGATATAATATTCATTGCGAAATGTCATGTATACCTCGTATTCACTCCAAACGAATGTAAATGCGACACTTTCTTGCTAGGCAATAGCGTATTCAGATGTCTACGTTTCGTAGCAATAGAGTTCTAATGCTTCTTAAAACGCGATATCGAATCTCAATTCTTTGTTTCATTATAAGATATAATATTCATTGCGAAGTGTCATGTATACCTCGTATTCCCTCCAAACGAATGTAAATGCGACACTTCCTTGCTAGGAAATGGCGTATTCAGATGCCTACGTATCGTAGCAATAGAGTTCTAATGCTACTTATATCGCGATATCGCATCTCACTTATATGTTTCGTGATAAGATATAATATTCATCGCGAAGTGTCATGTATACCTCGTATTCACTTCAAAAGTATGTAAATGCGACTATTCCTTGCTAGGGTATAGCGTTTGCAGATGCCTACGTATCGTAGCAATAGAGTTCTAATGCTTCTTAGATCGCGATATCGCATCTCATTTCTATGTTTCGTGATATGTTATAATATTCATTCCGAAGTGTCATGTAAACCTCGAATTCACTTCAAAAGAATGTAAATGCGACTATTGGTTGCTAGGAAATAGCGATTGCAGATGTCTGCGTATCGTAGCAATAGAGTTCCAATGCTTCTCAAAACGCGATATCGCATCTCATTTCTATGTTTCCTGATAAGATATAATATTCATTGCGGAGTGTCATGTACACCTCGTATTCACTTCAAAAGAATGTAAATGCGACACTTCCATGCTAGGAAATAGCGTCTGCAGATGTCTACGCGTCGAGGCAATAGAGTTCTAATGCTTCTTAAAACGCTATATCGCATCTCACTAATATGTTTCATGATAAGATATAATATTCATTGCGAAGTGTCATGTATAACTCGTATTCACTCCAAACGAATGCGACACTTCCTTGCTGGGAAATAGCGTATTCAGGTGTCTACGTAGCGTAGCAAAAGAGTTCTAATGCTACTTAAATCGCGATATCGCATCTCATTTCTATATTTCGTGATAAGATATAATATTCATTGCGAATTGTCATGTACACCGCGAATTCACTTCAAAAGAATGTAAATGCGACGTTTCCATCCTTGGGAATATCGTTTGCAGATGTCTACGTATCGTAGCAATAGAGTTGTAGTGCTTCTCAAAACGCGATATCGCATCTCATTTCTATGCTTCATGATAAGATATAATATTCATTGCGAAGTGTCATGTATACCTCGTATTCACTTCAAGAGAATGTAATGGCGACACTTCCTCGCTAGGAAGTAGCGTTTGCAGATGTCTACGTATCGCAGCAATAGGTTTCTAATGCTTGTTAAAACCCGATATCGCATCTCACTTCTGTGTTTCACGATAAGATATATTATTCATTGCGAAGTGTCATGTATTCTCGTCTACACATCAAAAGAATGTAAATGCAACACTACCTCGCTAGTTCCGCTGCCTCACTCGCACCGCCGAGTATACCTTTTTCGCTCGTACCGGGCACCAGTGTCTCACTCGCACCACCGAGTATACCTGTCTCGCCCGCACCAAGGACGGGCAGCCCTATCTCCCACGCACCGAGGATTCCGTCCTTCAGGAAGACATAGCCGCAACCCATCACCTGAATGGGGTCTTTTCAAATTCCGGGAACAGGATCTGCTAGAACCTATATATTACTTCTAAGCTAGGACATACATACCATATCATGACGCATATATATGAATTCCTAGATCTAAGTTACACTAAGTAAGATGCGTCTGGCCAGCGGCATGCGCCGCTAGCCCCACCACGAGCCGCGAGTCTCCACTCGCTGGACCGCGCGCTCTCCGCCTCGAGACGCGAGTCCCCCACTCGCGGGACCGCGATCTGCCTACCGCGAGCCTCCGCGACCGTAGCGCCCCGCGAACCGAGGAGGTCCAGTTCATGTATACTTTAAACCTAGAATATATTTTATTTTTACTTTTACTATATCCAAGTACAAGTTCTTTTACCAAGTCTACTATTTCCACATCCATTAATTTTATCAAGTGTTAACAATACTAGTTCTACTTTTAACATTACATTTAACTACGAATTCTTCCACGGGTTCTTCCATACAACTGGGGTTGCTCTTCATCAAATTGAAGGTGTATAGAAATCGGCTTTGTGACGTTGAGACCGCCGCTTATCCTTCAGATCTTAGTCGAAAGTACAGAAAAACCTGGTGAATGAATCGTACTTCCGGTTTGCGAAGAACGCGACGTGCGAGTAGGAAGAATTTCATACGATCACTTGTGCGTGAATATTTGGAGGGTGTTCCGAGAGTCGTCGTATACCAGCGACCTGCCTTCGCACCAGTCCAGACGCCGCTTTTCGAAGCGACCGTCGACGCCTCCAATCCAGACACCACGACGCATCACGCCGATTCTGCCACATTCAGCATCATCGCTGAATTCCGACCGCCGTCCTCGTCTTCGCTGGCGACTGATCGAGATTTCTGTAGCAGCCAACAGAACGAAATCCGCTACGATCCCAGCGAACGATCCTCCACGCCGTTTCTACGTAAAAATCGAGAGAGAAGTCATCGAAAGGTAGGGACATTCCCTTATTATCGCGAGTGTTTTCGCTAGTGTTGCGTCAGCCGAAATTGTCGGACCCGGTCTTAACGCGTTCCCGCGGACCGAATTACCGAAAAATAGGCTCGTGCCGTAAAGCCTCCGGAGCAACGGAAAACAGTTTCGGCGGACGTGACACCTCGAATTCACTTCAAAAGAATGTAAATGCGACACTTCCTTGCTAGGAAATAAGGTTTGCAGATATCTACGTATCGAAGAAACAGAGTTCTAATGCTTCTTGAATCGCCCATATCGCATCTCATTTCTATGTTTCATCATAAGATAAAATATTCATTGCGAAGTGTCATGTATACATCGTATTCCTCTCAAGAGAATGTAAATGAGACACTTCCTTTCTAGGAAATTACGTTTCCAGATGTCTACGTATCGAAGCAACAGAGTTCTAATGTTTCTTAAAACGCGATATCGCATCTCATTTCTATGTTTCATGATAAGATATAATATTCATTGTGCAGTGTTATGTATATCTCGCCTACACTTCAAATGAATGTAAATGCGATACTTCCTTCCTAGGAAATAGCGTTTGCAGATGTCTACGTACCGATGCAATAGAGTTCTAATGCTTCTTAAGACGCGAAATCGCTCCTCATTTCTATGTTTCGTGATAAGATATAATATGTATTGTGGAGTGTTATGTATACCTCGTATTCACCTCAGAGGAATGTAAATGCGACACATCCTTGCTAGGAAATAGCATTTGCAGATGTCTACGTATCGTAGCAATAGAGTTCTAATGCTTTCTAAAACGCGATATCGCATCACATTTCTATGTTTGATGATAACATTTAATATTCATTGCGAAACCTTATGTATTCCTCGTGTGCACATCATATGAATGTAAATGCGACACTTCCTTCCTAGGAAATAGCGTTTGCAGATGTCTACGTATCGAAGCAATAGGGTACTAATACTTCTTAAATCGCGATATCGCATCTCATTTCTATGTTTCATGATAAGATTTAGTATTCATTGTGGAGTGTTATGTATACTTCGCATTCACTTCAAAGGAATGTAAATATGACACTTGCTTGCTAGGAAATAGCGTTTGCAGATGTCTACGTATCGTAGCAATAGAGTTCTAATTCTTCTTAAAACGAGATGTCGCATTTCATTTCTTTGTTTCGTAATCAGATATAATATTCATTGTGGAGTGTTATGTATACCTCGTATTCACTTCAAAAGAATGTAAATGCGACACTTTCTTGCTAGGAAATATTGTTTGCAGATGCCTACGTATCGTAGCAATAGAGCTCTAATGCTTCTCAAAACGCGATATCGCAACTCATTCCTATGTATCATGATAAGATATAATATTCATTGCGAAGTGTCATGTATATCTCGTATTCACTTCAAAAGAATGTAAATGCGAAACTTCCATGCTAGGAAATAGCGTTTGCAGATGTCTACGTATCGTAGCAATAGAGTTCTAATGCTTCTCAAAACGCGATATCGTATCTCATTCCTATGTTTTATGATAAGGTATAATACTCATTGCGAAGTGTCATGTATATCTTGTATTCACTTCAAAAGAATCTAAATGCGACACTTCCATGCTAGGTAATAGCGTTTGCAGATGTCTACGTATCGTAGCAGTAGAGTTCTAATGCATCTTAGAACGCGATATCGCATCTCACTTCTGTGTTTCACGATAAGATATAATATTCATTGCGAAGTGTCATGTATACCTCGTATTCGCTTCAAAAGAATGTAAATGCGACACTTCCTTGCTAAGAAATAGCGTTTCCAAATGACCACGTATCGAAAGAATAGAGTTCTAATACTTCTTAAAACTAGATATCGCATCTCATTTCTATGTTTCATGATAAGATATAATATTCATTGTGGAGTGTTATGTACACCTCGAGTTCACTTCAAAAGAATGTAAGTGCGACACTTCCTTGCTAGGAAATAACATTTGCAGATGTCTACGTATCATAGCAATAGAGTTCTAATGCTTCTTAAAATGAGATGTCGCATTTCATTTCTATGTCTCGTGATAAGATATAATATTCATTGTGAAGTGTTATGTATACCTCGTATTCACTTCAAAAGAATGTAAATGCGACACTTCCTTGCTAGGAAATATGGTTTGCAGAATTATACGTATCACAGCAATAGAGTACTAATGATTCTTAAAACGAGATGTCGTATTTCATTCCTATGCTTCGTAATAAGATATAATATTCATTGTGGAGTGTTATGTATACGTCGTATTCACTTCAAAAGAATGTAAATGCGACCCTTCCATGCTATGAAATAGCCTTTGCAGATGTCTACGCATCGTAGCAATAGAGTTCTAATGCTTCTTAGAACGCGATATCGCATCTCACATCTATGTTTCATGATAAGATATAATATTCATTGCGAAGTGTCATGTATACTTCGTATTCACATGACAGGAATGTAAATGTGACGCTTCCATGCTAGGAAATAGCGTTTGCAGATGTCTACGTATCGTAGCAATAGTGTTCTAATGCTTCTTAAAACGAGATGCCGCATCTCATTTCTATGTTTCATGAAAAGATATAATATTCATTGCGAAGTGTCATGTATACCTCGTATTCACTTCAAAAGAATGTAAATGCGACACTTCCATGCTAGGATATAGCGTTTGCAGATGTCTACGTATCGTAGCAAGGGAGATCTAATGCTTCTTAAAACGCGATATCGCATCTCACACCTATGTTTCATGATAAGATATAATAATCATTGCGATGTGTCATGTATACCTCGTATTCACTTCAAAAGAATGTAAATGCGACACTTACATGCTAGCAAATAGCGTTTGCAGATGTCTACGTATCGTAGCAATAGAGTTCTAATGCTTCCTAAAACGCGATATCGCATCCCTCTTCTATGTTACATGATAAGGTATAATATTCATTGTGAATTGTCATGTATACCTCGTATTCACTTCAAAAGAATGTAGATGCGACACTTCCATGCTAGGAAATAGCGTTTGCAGATGTCTACGTATCGTAGCAATAGAGTTCTAATGCTTCTTGAAACGCGATATCGCATCTCACTGCTATGTTTCATGATAAGATATAATATTCATTATGGAGTGTTATGTATACCTCGTACTCACTTCAAAAGAATGTAAATGCGACCCTTCCATGGTAGGAAATAGCCTTTGCAGATGTCTACGTATCGTAGCAATAGAGTTCTAATGCTTCTTAGAACGCGATATCGCATCTCACTTCCATGTTTCATGATAAGATATAATATTCTTTGCGAAGTGTCATGTATACCTCGTAGTCACTTCAAAAGAATGTAAATGCGACACTTCCTTGCTAGGAAATAGCGTTTCCAGATGACTACGTGTCGCAACAATAGAGTTCTAATGATTCTTAAAATGCCATATCGCATCTCACATCTATGTTTCATGATAAGATATAATATTAATTGCGAAGTGTCATGTATACCTCGTATTCACTTCAAAAGAATGTAAATGCGACACCTCCATGCTAGGAAGTAGTGTTTGCAGATGTCTACGTATCGTAGCAATAGAGTTCTAATGCTTCCTAAAACGCGATATCGCATCTCTCTCCTATGTTTCATGATAAGGTATAATATTCATTGCGAATTGTCATGTATACCTCGTACTCACTTCAAAAGAATGTAGATGCGACACTTCCATGCTAGGAAATAGCGTTTCCAGGTGTCTACGTATCGTAGCAATAGAGTTCTAATGCTTCTTAAAACGCGATATCGCAACTCGCTGCTATGTTACCATGATAAGATATAATATTCATTATGGATTGTTATGTATACCTAGTACTCACTTCAAAAGAATGTAAATGCGACACTTCCATGCTAGGAAATAGCCTTTGCAGATGTCTACGTATCGTAGCAATAGAGTTCTAATGCTTCTTAAAACGAGATGTCGCATCTCATTTCAATGTTTCATGATCAGATATAATATTCATTGCGAAGTGTCATGTATACCTCGTATTCACTTCAAAAGGATGTAAATGCAACACTTCCTTGCTAGGAAATAGCGTTTCCAGATGACTACGTGTCGAAACAATAGAGTTCTAATGATTCTTAAAATGCAATATCGCATCTCAACTCTATGTTTCATAATAAGATATAATATTCATTGCGAAGTGTCATGTATACCTCGTATTCACTTCAAAAGAATGTAGATGCGACACTTCCATGCTAGGAAATAGCCTTTGCAGATGTCTACGTATCGCAGCTATAGAGTTCCAATGCTTCCTAAATCGCGATATCGCATCTCTCTTCTATGTTTCATGATAAGATATAATATTCATTGCGAAGTGTCATGTATACCTCGATTTCACTTCACAAGAATGTAAATGCGACACTTCCTTGCGAGTAAATATTGTTTGCAGATGTCTACGTATCACAGCAATAGAGTACTAATGCTTCTTAAAACGAGATTTCTTATTTCGTATCTATGCTTCGTAACAAGATATAATATACAATGTGTAATGTTATGTATACCTCGTATTCACTTCAGTGGAATGTAAGTGCGAAATTTGCTTGCTAGGAAATAGAGTTTGCAGATGTCTACGTATATAGGCAATAGAGTTCTAATGCTTCTCAAAACGCGATATAGCAGCTCATTCCTATGTTTCATGATAAGATATAATATTCATTGCGAAGTGTCATGTATATCTCGTATTCACATCAAAAGAATGTAAATGCGACACTTCCATGCTAGGAAATAGCGTTTGCAGATGTCTACGTATCGCAGCAATAGAGTTCTAATGCTTCTTAAAACGCGATATCGCATCTCACTGCTATGTTTCATGATAAGATATAATATTCATTATGGAGTAATATGTATACCTCGTACTCACTTCAAAAGAATGGAAATGCGACCCTTCCATGCTAGGGAATAGCCTCTGCAAATGTCTACGTATTGTAGCAATAGAGTTCTAATGCTTCTTAAAGCGCGATATCGCATCTCACTGCTATGTTTCATGAGAAGATATAATATTCCTTATGGAGTGTTATGTATACCTCGTACTCACTTCAAAAGAATGTAAATGCGACCCTTCCATCCTAGGAAATAGCGTTTGCAGATGTCTACGTATCGTAGCAATAGAGTTCTAATGCATCTTAGAACGCGATATCGCATCTCACTTCTGTGTTTCACGATAAGATATAATATTCATTGCGAAGTGTCATGTATACCTCGTATTCGCTTCAAAAGAATGTAAATGCGACACTTCCTTGCTAAGAAATAGCGTTTCCAAATGACCACGTATCGAAAGAATAGAGTTCTAATACTTCTTAAAACTAGATATCGCATCTCATTTCTATGTTTCATGATAAGATATAATATTCATTGTGGAGTGTTATGTACACCTCGAGTTCACTTCAAAAGAATGTAAGTGCGACACTTCCTTGCTAGGAAATAACATTTGCAGATGTCTACGTATCATAGCAATAGAGTTCTAATGTTTCTTAAAATGAGATGTCGCATTTCATTCCTATGCTTCGTAATAAGATATAATATTCATTGTGGAGTGTTATGTATACGTCGTATTCACTTCAAAAGAATGTAAATGCGACCCTTCCATGCTATGAAATAGCCTTTGCAGATGTCTACGCATCGTAGCAATAGAGTTCTAATGCTTCTTAGAACGCGATATCGCATCTCACATCTATGTTTCATGATAAGATATAATATTCATTGCGAAGTGTCATGTATACTTCGTATTCACATGACAGGAATGTAAATGCGACGCTTCCATGCTAGGAAATAGCGTTTGCAGATTTCTACGTATCGTAGCAATAGTGTTCTAATGCTTCTTAAAACGAGATGCCGCATCTCATTTCTATGTTTCATGATAAGATATAATTTTCAGTGCGAAGTGTTATGTATACTTCGTATTCACTTCAATAGGATGTAAGTGCGACACTTCCTTGCTAGGAAATAGCGTTTCCAGGCGACTACGTATGGAAATAATAGAGTTCTAATACATCTTAAAACGAGATGTCGCATCGCATTTCTATGTTTCATGAAAAGATATAATATTCATTGCGAAGTGTCATGTATACCTCGTATTCACTTCAAAAGAATGTAAATGCGACACTTCCATGCTAGGAAATAGCGTTTGCAGATGTCTACGTATCGTAGCAAGGGAGATCTAATGCTTCTTAAAACGCGATATCGCATCTCACACCTATGTTTCATGATAAGATATAATATTCATTGCGAAGTGTCATGTATACATCGTATTCACTTCAAAAGAATGTAAATGCGACACTTCCATGCTAGGAAATAGCGTTTGCAGATGTCTACGTATCGTAGCAAGGGAGATCTAATGCTTCTTAAAACGCGATATCGCATCTCACACCTATGTTTCATGATAAGATATAATAATCATTGCGATGTGTCATGTATACCTCGTATTCACTTCAAAAGAATGTAAATGCGACACTTACATGCTAGCAAATAGCGTTTGCAGATGTCTACGTATCGTAGCAATAGAGTTCTAATGCTTCCTAAAACGCGATATCGCATCCCTCTTCTATGTTACATGATAAGGTATAATATTCATTGCGTATTGTCATGTATACCTCGTATTCACTTCAAAAGAATGTAGAAGCGACACTTCCATGCTAGGAAATAGCGTTTGCAGATGTCTACGTATCGTAGCAATACAGTTCTAATGCTTCTTGAAACGCGATATCGCATCTCACTGCTATGTTTCATGATAAGATATAATATTCATTATGGAGTGTTATGTATACCTCGTACTCACTTCAAAAGAATGTAAATGCGACCCTTCCATGCTAGGAAATAGCCTTTGCAGATGTCTACGTATCGTAGCAATAGAGTTCTAATGCTTCTTAGAACGCGATATCGCATCTCACTTCCATGTTTCATGATGAGATATAATATTCTTTGCGAAGTGTCATGTATACCTCGTGGTCACTTCAAAAGAATGTAAATGCGACACTTCCTTGCTAGGAAATAGCGTTTCCAGATGACTACGTGTCGAAACAATAGAGTTCTAATGATTCTTAAAATGCAATATCGCATCTCAACTCTATGTTTCATAATAAGATATAATATTCATTGCGAAGTGTCATGTATGCCTCGTATTCACTTCAAAAGAATGTAAATGCGACACCTCCATGCTAGGAAGTAGCGTTTGCAGATGTCTACGTATCGTAGCAATAGAGTTCTAATGCTTCCTAAAACGCGATATCGCATCTCTCTTCTATGTTTCATGATAAGGTATAATATTAATTGCTAATTGTCATGTATACCTCGTATTCACTTCAAAAGAATGTAGATGCGACACTTCCATGCTAGGAAATAGCCTTTGCAGATGTCTACGTATCGCAGCAATAGAGTTCCAATGCTTCCTAAATCGCGATATCGCATCTCTCTTCTATGTTTCATGATAAGATATAATATTCATTGCGAAGTGTCATGTATACCTCGATTTCACTTCACAAGAATGTAAATGCGACACTTCCTTGCGAGTAAATATTGGTTGCAGATGTCTACGTATCACAGCAATAGAGTACTAATGCTTCTTAAAACGAGATTTCGTATTTCGTATCTATGTTTCGTAACAAGATATAATATACAATGTGTAATGTTATGTATACCTCGTATTCACTTCAGTGGAATGTAAGTGCGAAATTTGCTTGCTAGGAAATAGAGTTTGCAGATGTCTACGTATATAGGCAATAGAGTTCTAATGCTTCTCAAAACGCGATATAGCAGCTCATTCCTATGTTTCATGATAAGATATAATATTCATTGCGAAGTGTCATGTATATCTCGTATTCACATCAAAAGAATGTAAATGCGACATTTCCATGCTAGGAAATAGCGTTTGCAGATGTCTACGTATCGCAGCAATAGAGTTCTAATGCTTCTTAAAACGCGATATCGCATCTCACTGCTATGTTTCATGATAAGATATAATATTCATTATGGAGTAATATGTATACCTCGTACTCACTTCAAAAGAATGGAAATGCGACCCTTCCATGCTAGGGAATAGCCTTTGCAAATGTCTACGTATTGTAGCAATAGAGTTCTAATGCTTCTTAAAGCGCGATATCGCATCTCACTGCTATGTTTCATGAGAAGATATAATATTCATTATGGAGTGTTATGTATACCTCGTACTCACTTCAAACGAATGTAAATGCGACCCTTCCATCCTAGGAAATAGCGTTTGCAGATGTCTACGTATCGTAGCAATAGAGTTCTAATGCTCCTTAAAACGCGACATCGCATCTCACTCCTATGTTTCGTGATAAGATATAATATTCATTGCGAAGTGTCATGTATACCTCGTATCCACTTCAAAAGAACCTAAATAAGACACATCCATGCTAGGAAATAGCGTTTTCAGATGTCTACGTATCGTAGCAATAGGGTTCTAATGCCTCTTAAAATGCGATATCGCATCTCACTTCTATGTATCATGACAAGATATAATATTCATTGCGAAGTGTCATGTATACCTCGATTTCACTTCACAAGAATGTAAATGCGACACTTCCTTGCTAGGAAATATTGTTTGCAGATGTCTACGTATCACAGCAATAGAGTACTAATGCTTCTTAAAGCGCGATATCGCATCTCACTGCTATGTTTCATGAGAAGATATAATATTCATTATGGAGTGATATGTATACCTCGTACTCACTTCAAAAGAATGGAAATGCGACCCTTCCATGCTAGGGAATAGCCTTTGCAAATGTCTACGTATTGTAGCAATAGAGTTCTAATGCTTCTTAAAGCGCGATATCGCATCTCACTGCTATGTTTCATGAGAAGATATAATATTCATTATGGAGTGTTATGTATACCTCGTACTCACTTCAAAAGAATGTAAATGCGACCCTTCCATCCTAGGAAATAGCGTTTGCAGATGTCTACGTATCGTAGCAATAGAGTTCTAATGCTCCTTAAAACGCGACATCGCATCTCACTCCTATGTTTCGTGATAAGATATAATATTCATTGCGAAGTGTCATGTATACCTCGTATTCACTTCAAAAGAACCTAAATAAGACACATCCATGCTAGGAAATAGCGTTTTCAGATGTCTACGTATCGTAGCAATAGGGTTCTAATGCCTCTTAAAATGCGATATCGCATCTCACTTCTATGTATCATGACAAGATATAATATTCATTGCGAAGTGTCATGTATACCTCGATTTCACTTCACAAGAATGTAAATGCGACACTTCCTTGCTAGAAAATATTGTTTGCAGATGTCTACGTATCACAGCAATAGAGTACTAATGCTTCTTAAAGCGCGATATCGCATCTCACTGCTATGTTTCATGAGAAGATATAATATTCATTATGGAGTGATATGTATACCTCGTACTCACTTCAAAAGAAAGTAAATGCGACCCTTCCATGCTAGGGAATAGCCTTTGCAGATGTCTACGTATCGTAGCAATAGAGTTCTAATGCTTCTCAAAACGCGATATAGCACCTCATTCCTATGTTTCATGATAAGATATAATATTCATTGCGAAGTGTCATGTATACCTCGTATTCACTTTAAATGAATGTAAATGCGACACTTCGATGCTAGGAAATAGCGTTTGCAGATGTCTACGTATAGCAGCAATAGAGTTCCAATGCTTCTTAAAACGCGATATCTCATTTCACTGCTATGTTTCTTGAGAAGATATAATATTCATTGCGAAGTGTCATGTATATCTCGTATTCACTTCAAACGAATGTAAATGCGACACTTCCATGCTAGGAAATAGCGTTTGCAGATGTCTACGTATCGTAGCAATAGAGTGTTAATGCTTCTCAAAACGCGATATATGACCTCATTCCTATGTTTCATGATAAGATATAATATTCATTGCGAAGTGTCATGTATATCTCGTATTCACTTCAAACGAATGTAAATGCGACACTTCCATGTTAGGAAATAGCGTTTGCAGATGTCTACGTATCGTAGCAATAGAGTTCTAATGCTTCTCAAAACGCGATATAGCACCTCATTCCAATGTTTCATGATAAGATATAATATTCATTGCGAAGTGTCATGTATATCTCGTATTCACTTCAAACGAATGTAAATGCGACACTTCCATGCTAGGAAATAGCGTTTGCAGATGTCTACGTATCGTAGCAATAGAGTTCTAATGCTTCTCAAAACGCGATATAGCACCTCATTCCAATGTTTCATGATAAGATATAATATTCATTGCGAAGTGTCATGTATATCTCGTATTCACTTCAAACGAATGTAAATGCGACACTTCCATGCTAGGAAATAGCGTTTGCAGATGTCTACGTATCGTAGCAACAGAGTTCTAATGCTTCTCAAAACGCGATATAGCACCTCATTCCTATGTTTCATGATAAGATATAATATTCATTGCGAAGTGTCATGTATATCTCGTATTCACTTCAAACGAATGTAAATGCGACACTTCCATGCTAGGAAATAGCGTTTGCAGATGTCTACGTATCGTAGCAATAGAGTTCTAATGCTTCTTAAAACGCGATATCGCATCTCACTGCTATGTTTCATGAGAAGATATAATATTCATTATGGAGTGATATGTATACCTCGTACTCACTTCAAAAGAAAGTAAATGCGACCCTTCCATGCTAGGGAATAGCCTTTGCAGATGTCTACGTATCATAGCAATAGAGTTCTAATGCTTCTTAGAACGCGATATCGCATCTCACTTTTATGTTTCATGGTAAGATATAATATTCATTACGAAGTGTCATGTATACCTCGTATTCACTTCAAAAGAATGTAAATGCGATACTTCCATGCTAGGAAATAGCGTTTGCAGATGTCTACGTATCGTAGCAATAGAGTTCTAATGCTTCTCAAAACGCGATATAGCACCTCATTCCTATGTTTCATGATAAGATATAATATTCATTGCGAAGTGTCATGTATATCTCGTATTCACTTCAAACGAATGTAAATGCGACACTTCCATGCTAGGAAATAGCGTTTGCAGATGTCTACGTATCGTAGCAATAGAGTTCTATTGCTTCCTAAAACGAGATGCCTCATTTCATTTCTATGTTCCGTGATAAGATATAATATTCATTGCGAAGTGTCATGTATATCTCGTATTCACATCAAAAGTATGTAAATGCGACACTCCCATGCTAGGAAATAGCGTTTGCAGATGTCTACGTATCGTAGCAATAGAGTTCTAATGTTTCTTAAAACGCGATATCGCATCTCACTGCTATGTTTCATGAGAAGATATAATATTCATTGCGAAGTGTCATGTATATCTCGTATTCACATCAAAAGAATGTAAATGCGACACTTCCATGCCAGGAAATAGCGCTTGCAGATATCTACGTATCGTAGCAATAGAGATCTAATGCTTCTCAAAACGCGATATGGCACCTCATTCCTATGTTTCATGATAAGATATAATATTCATTGCGAAGTGTCATGTATATCTCGCATTCACTTCAAACGAATGTAAATGCGACACTTCCATGCTAGGAAATAGCGTTTGCAGATGTCTACGTATCGTAGCAATAGAGTTCTAATGCTTCTTAAAACGCGATATCGCATCTCACTGCTATGTTTCATGAGAAGATATAATATTCATTGCGAAGTGTCATGTATATCTCGTATTCACATCAAAAGAATGTAAATGCGACACTTCCATGCCAGGAAATAGCGCTTGCAGATATCTACGTATCGTAGCAATAGAGATCTAATGCTTCTCAAAACGCGATATGGCACCTCATTCCTATGTTTCATGATAAGATATAATATTCATTGCGAAGTGTCATGTATATCTCGTATTCACTTCAAACGAATGTAAATGCGACACTTCCATGCTAGGAAATAGCGTTTGCAGATGTCTACGTATCGTAGCAATAGAGTTCTAATGCTTCTTAAAACGCGATATCGCATCTCACTGCTATGTTTCATGAGAAGATATAATATTCATTATGGAGTGTTATCTATACCTCGTACTCACTTCAAAAGAATGTAAATGCGACCATTCCGTCCTGGGAAATAGTGTTTGCAGATGTCTACGTATCGTAGCAATAGAGTTCTAGTGCTTCTTAGAACGCGATATCGCATCTCACTTCTATGTTTCATGATAAGATATAATATTCATTGCGAAGTGTCATGTATACCTCGTATTCACTTCAAAAGAACGTAAATAAGACACTTCCATGCTAGGAAATAGCGTTTGCAGATGTCTACGTATCGTAGCAATAGAGTTCTAATGCTCCTTAAAACGCAATATCGCATCTCACTTCTATGTTTCATGATAAGGTATAATATTCATTGCGAAGTGTCATGTATATCTCGTATTCACTTCAAACGAATGTAAATGCGACACTTCCATGCTAGGAAATAGCGTTTGCAGATGTCTACGTATCGTAGCAATAGAGTTCTAATGCTTCTTAAAACGCGATATCGCACCTCTCTCCTACGTTTCATGATAAGGTATAATATTCATTGCGAAGTGTCATGTATACCTCGTATTCACTTCAAAAGAATGTAAATGCGACACTTCCTTGCTAGGAAATATTGTTTGCAGATGTCTACGTATCACAGCAATAGAGTAATAATGCTTCTTAAAACGAGATGTCGTATTTCATTTCTATGTTTCGTAATAAGATATAATACTCATTGTGTAATGTTATGTATACCTCGTATTCACTTCAGTGGAATGTAAGTGCCACATGTCCATGCTAGGAAATAGAGTTTGCAGATGTCTACGCATATTAGCAATAGAGTTCTAATGCTTCCTAAAAGGCGATATCGCACCTCTCTTCTATGTTTCATGATAAGGTATAATATTCATTGCGAAGTGTCATGTATACCTCGTATTCACTTCAAAAGAATGTAAATGCGACACTTCCTTGCTAGGAAATATTGTTTGCAGATGTCTACGTATCACAGCAATAGAGTACTAATGCTTCTTAAAACGAGATGTCGTATTTCACTTCTATGTTTCGTAATAAGATATAATATTCATTGTGTAATGTTATGTATACCTCGTATTCACTTCAGTGGAATGTAAGTGCGAAATTTCCTTGCTAGGAAATAGAGTTTGCAGATGTCTACGTATAACAGCAATAGAGTTCTAATGCTTCTCAAAACGCGATATAGCACCTCATTCCTATGTTTCATGATAAGCTATAATATTCATTGCGAAGTGTCATGTATATCTCGTATTCACTTCAAAAGAATGTAAATGCGACACTTCCATGCTAGGAAACAGCGTTTGCAGATGTCTACGTATCGTAGCAATAGATTTCTAATGCTTCTTAAGACGCGATATCGCATCTCACTGCTATGTTTCATGAAAAGATATAATATTCATTGCGAAGTGTCATGTATACCTCGTATTCACATCAAAAGAATGTAAATAAGACACTTCCATGCTAGGAAATAGCGTTTGCAGATGTCTACGTATCGTAGCAATAGAGTTCTAATGCTTCTTAGAACGCGATATCGCCTCTCACATCTATGTTTCATGAAAAGATATACTATTCATTGCGAAGTGTCATGTATACCTCGTATTCACTTCAAAAGAATGTAAATATGACACTTCCTTGCTAGGCAATATTGTTTGCAGATGTCTACGTATCACAGCAATAGAGTAATAATGCTTCCTAAAACGAGATGTCGTATTTCATTTCTATGTTTCGTAATAAGATATAATACTCATTGTGTAATGTTATGTATACCTCGTATTCACATCAGTGGAATGTAAGTGCCACATGTCCATGCTAGGAAATAGAGTTTGCAGAAGTCTACGCATATTAGCAATAGAATTCTAATGCTTCTCAAAACGCGATATAGCACCTCATTCCTGTGTTTCATGATAAGATATAATATTCATTGCGAAGTGTCATGTATACCTCGTATTCACTTCAAAAGAATGTAAATGCGACACTTCCATGCTAGGAAATAGCGTTTGCAGATGTCTACGTATCGTAGCAATAGAGTTCTAATGCTTCTCAAAACGCGATATAGCACCTCATTCCTATGTTTCATGATAAGATATAATATTCATTGCGAAGTGTCATGTATATCTCGTATTCACATCAAAAGAATGTAAATGCGACACTTCCATGCTAGGAAATAGCGTTTGCAGATGTCTACGTATCGCAGCTATAGAGTTCCAATGCTTCCTAAAACGCGATATCGCATCTCCCTCCTATGTTACATGATAAGGTATAATATTCATTGCGAAGTGTCATGTATACCTCGTATTCACTTCAAATGAATGTAAATGCGACACTTCCGTGCTAGGAAATAGCGTTTGCAGATGTCTACGTATCGTAGCAATAGAGTTCAAATGCTTCTTAAAACGCGATATCGCATCTCACTGCTATGTTTCATGATAAGATATAATATTCATTATGGAGTGATATGTATACCTCGTACTCACTTCAAAGGAATGTAAATGTGACCCTTCCATGCTAGGGAATAGCCTTTTCAGATGTCTACGTATCGTAGCAATAGAGTTCTAATGCTTCTCAAAACGCGATATAGCACCTCATTCCTATGTTTCATGATAAGAAATAATATTCATTGCGAAGTGTCATGTATATCTCGTATTCACATCAAAAGAATGTAAATGCGACACTTCCATGCTAGGAAATAGCGTTTGTAGATGTCTACGTATCGCAGCTATAGAGTTCCAATGCTTCCTAAAACGCGATATCGCATCTCCCATCTATGTTTCATGATAAGGTATAATATTCATTGCGAAGTGTCATGTATACCTCGTATTCACTTCAAATGAATGTAAATGCGACACTTCCGTGCTAGGAAGTAGCGTTTGCAGATGTCTACGTATCGTAGCAATAGAGTTCTAATGCTTCTTAAAACGCGATATCGCATCTCACTGCTATGTTTCATGATAAGATATAATATTCATTATGGAGTGATATGTATACCACGTACTCACTTCAAAAGAATGTAAATGCGACCCTTCCATGCTAGGGAATAGCCTTTTCAGATGTCTACGTATCGTAGCAATAGAGTTCTAATGCTTCTCAAAACGCGATATAGCACCTCATTCCTATGTTTCATGATAAGATATAATATTCATTGCGAAGTGTCATGTATATCTCGTATTCACATCAAAAGAATGTAAATGCGACACTTCCATGCTAGGAAATAGCGTTTGCAGATGTCTACGTATCGCAGCTATAGAGTTCCAATGCTTCCTAAAACGCGATATCGCATCTCTCTACTATGTTTCATGATAAGGTATAATATTCATTGCGAAGTGTCATGTATACCTCGTATTCACTTCAAATGAATGTAAATGCGACACTTCCATGCTAGGAAATAGCGTTTGCAGATGTCTACGTATCGTAGCAATAGATTTCTAATGCTTCTTAAAACGCGATATCGCACCTCACTGCTATGTTTCATGAAAAGATATAATATTCATTGCGAAGTGTCATGTATACCTCGTATTCACTTCAAAAGAATGTAAATATGACACTTCCTTGCTAGGAAATATTGTTTGCAGATGTCTACGTATCACAGCAATAGAGTAATAATGCTTCTTAAAACGAGATGTCGTATTTCATTTCTATGTTTCGTAATAAGATATAATACTCATTGTGTAATGTTATGTATACCTCGTATTCACATCAGTGGAATGTAAGTGCCACATGTCCATGCTAGGAAATAGAGTTTGCAGATGTCTACGCATATTAGCAATAGAATTCTAATGCTTCTCAAAACGCGATATAGCACCTCATTCCTGTGTTTCATGATAAGATATAATATTCATTGCGAAGTGTCATGTATACCTCGTATTCACTTCAAAAGAATGTAAATGCGACACTTCCATGCTAGGAAATAGCGTTTGCAGATGTCTACGTGTCGTAGCAATAGTGCTCTAATGCTTCTCAAAACGCGATATAGCACCTCATTCCTATGTTTCATGATAAGATATAATATTCATTGCGAAGTGTCATGTATATCTCGTATTCACATCAAAAGAATGTAAATGCGACACTTCCATGCTAGGAAATAGCGTTTGTAGATGTCTACGTATCGCAGCTATAGAGTTCCAATGCTTCCTAAAACGCGATATCGCATCTCCCATCTATGTTTCATGATAAGGTATAATATTCATTGCGAAGTGTCATGTATACCTCGTATTCACTTCAAATGAATGTAAATGCGACACTTCCGTGCTAGGAAGTAGCGTTTGCAGATGTCTACGTATCGTAGCAATAGAGTTCTAATGCTTCTTAAAACGCGATATCGCATCTCACTGCTATGTTTCATGATAAGATATAATATTCATTATGGAGTGATATGTATACCACGTACTCACTTCAAAAGAATGTAAATGCGACCCTTCCATGCTAGGGAATAGCCTTTTCAGATGTCTACGTATCGTAGCAATAGAGTTCTAATGCTTCTCAAAACGCGATATAGCACCTCATTCCTATGTTTCATGATAAGATATAATATTCATTGCGAAGTGTCATGTATATCTCGTATTCACATCAAAAGAATGTCAATGCGACACTTCCATGCTAGGAAATAGCGTTTGCAGATGTCTACGTATCGCAGCTATAGAGTTCCAATGCTTCCTAAAACGCGATATCGCATCTCCCTACTATGTTTCATGATAAGGTATAATATTCATTGCGAAGTGTCATGTATACCTCGTATTCACTTCAAATGAATGTAAATGCGACACTTCCATGCTAGGAAATAGCGTTTGCAGATGTCTACGTATCGCAGCTATAGAGTTCCAATGCTTCCTAAAACGCGATATCGCATCTCTCTTCTATGTTTCATGATAAGGTATAATATTCATTGCGAAGTGTCATGTATACCTCGTATTCACTTCAAATGAATGTAAATGCGACACTTCCATGCTAGGAAATAGCGTTTGCAGATGTCTACGTATCGTAGCAATAGATTTCTAATGCTTCTTAAAACGCGATATCGCATCTCACTGCTATGTTTCATGAAAAGATATAATATTCATTGCGAAGTGTCATGTATACCTCGTATTCACTTCAAAAGAATGTAAATATGACACTTCCTTGCTAGGAAATATTGTTTGCAGATGTCTACGTATCACAGCAATAGAGTAATAATGCTTCTTAAAACGAGATGTCGTATTTCATTTCTATGTTTCGTAATAAGATATAATACTCATTGTGTAATGTTATGTATACCTCGTATTCACATCAGTGGAATGTAAGTGTCACATGTCCATGCTAGGAAATAGAGTTTGCAGATGTCTACGCATATTAGCAATAGAGTTCTAATGCTTCTCAAAACGCGATATAGCACCTCATTCCTGTGTTTCATGATAAGATATAATATTCATTGCGATGTGTCATGTATACCTCGTATTCACTTCAAAAGAATGTAAATGCGACACTTCCATGCTAGGAAATAGCGTTTGCAGACGTCTACGTATCGTAGCAATAGAGTTCTAATGCTTCTCAAAACGCGATATAGCACCTCATTCGTATGTTTCATGATAAGATATAATATTCATTGCAAAGTTTCATGTATATCTCGTATTCACATCAAAAGAATGTAAGTGCGACACTTCCATGCTAGGAAATAGCGTTTGCAGATGTCTATGTATCGCAGCTGTAGAGTTCCAATGCTTCTTAAAACGCGATATCGCATCTCCCTTCTATGTTTCATGATAAGGTATAATATTCATTGCGAAGTGTCATGTATACCTCGTATTCACTTCAAATGAATGTAAATGCGACACTTCCGTGCTAGGAAATAGCGTTTGCAGATGTCTACGTATCGTAGCAATAGAGTTCTAGTGCTTCTTAAAACGCGATATCGCATCTCACTGCTATGTTTCATGATAAGGTATAATATTCATTGCGAAGTGTCATGTATACCTCATATTCACTTCAAATGAATGTAAATGCGACACTTCCATGCTAGGAAATAGCGTTTGCAGATGTCTACGTATCGTAGCAATACAGTTCTAATGCTTCTCAAAACGCGATATCGCACCTCATTCCTATGTTTCATGATAAGATATAATATTCATTGCGAAGTGTCATGTATATCTCGTATTCACATCAAAAGAATGTAAATGCGACACTTCCATGCTAGGAAATAGCGTTTGCAGATGTGTATTTATCGCAGCTATAGAGTTCCAATGCTTCCTAAACCGCGATATCGCATCTCCCTTCTATGTTTCATGATAAGGTATAATATTCATTGCGAATTGTCATGTATACCTCGTATTCACTTCAAATGAATGTAAATGCGACACTTCCGTGCTAGGAAATAGCGTTTGCAGATGTCTACGTATCGTAGCAATAGAGTTCTAATGCTTCTTAAAACGCGATATCGCATCTCACTTCTATGTTCCGTGATAAGATATAATATTCATTGCGAAGTGTCATGTATACCTCGATTTCACTTCACAAGAATGTAAATGCGACACTTCCCTGCAAGGAAATATTGTTTGCAGATGTCTACGTACCACAGCAATAGAGTTCTAATGCTCCCTAAAATGCGATATCGCACCTCTCTTCTATGTTTCATGATAAGATATAATATTCAGTGCGAAGTGTCATGTATACCTCGATTTCACTTCACAAGAATGTAAATGCGACACATCCTTGCTAGGAAATATTGTTTGCAGATGTCTACGTATCACAGCAATAGAGTACTGATGCTTCTTAAAACGAGATGTCGTATTTCATTTCTATGTTTCGTAATAAGATATAATACTCATTGTGTAATGTTATGTATAGCTCGTATTAACTTCAGTGGAATGTAAGTGCCACATGTCCATGCTAGGAAATAGAGTTTGCAGATGTCTACGTATATTAGCAATAGAGTTCTAATGCTTCTCAATACGCGATATAGCACCTCATTCCTATGTTTCACGATAAGATATAATATTCATTTCGAAGTGTCATGTATATCTCGTATTCACTTCAAAAGAATGTAAATGCGACACTTCCATGCTAGGAAATAGCGTTTGCAGATGTCTACGTATCGCAGCAATAGATTTCTAATGCTTCTTAAAACGCGATATCGCATCTCACTACTTTGTTTCATGAAAGGATATAATATTCATTGCGAAGTGTCATGTATACCTCGTATTCACTTCAAAAGAATGTAAATAAGACACTTCCATGCTAGGAAATAGCGTTTGCTGATGTCTACGTATCGTAGCAATAGAGTTCTAATGCTTCTTAGAACGCGATATCGCATCTCACATCTATGTTTCATGATAAGATATAATATTCATTGCGAAGTGTCATGTATACCTCTTATTCACTTCAAAAGAATGTAAATATGACACTTCCATGCTAGGAAATAGCATTTGCAGATGTCTACGTATCGTAGCAATAGATTTCTAATGCTTCTTAAAACGCGATATCGCATCTCACTACTTTGTTTCATGAAAGGATATAATATTCATTGCGAAGTGTCATGTATACCTCGTATTCACTTCAAAAGAATGTAAATAAGACACTTCCATGCTAGGAAATAGCGTTTGCAGATGTCTACGTATCGCAGCAATAGAGTTCTAATGCTTCCTAAAACGCGATATCGCATCTCACTTCTATGTTTCATGATAAGATATAATATTCATTGCGAAGTGTCATGTATACCTCGTATTCACTTCACAAGAATGTAAATGCGACACTTCCTTGCTAGGAAATATTGTTTGCAGATGTCTACGTATCACAGCAATAGAGTTCTAACGATTCTTAAAACGAGATGTCGTATTTCATATCCATGTTTCGTAATAAGATATAATATTCATTGTGTAATGTTATGTATACCTCGTATTCACTTCAGTGAAATATAAGTGGGAAATTTCCTTGCTAGGAAATAGAGTTTGCAGATGTCTACGTATAATAGCTGTAGACTTCTAATGCTTCTCAAAACGCGATATAGCACCTCATTTCTATGTTTCATAATAAGCTATAATATTCATTGCGAAGTGTCATGTATATCTCGTATTCACTTCAGAAGAATGTAAATGCGACACTTCCATGCTAGGAAATAGCGTTGGCAGATGTCTCCGTATCGTAGCAATAGAGTTCTAATGCTTCTTAGAACGCGATATCGCATCTCACTTCAATGTTTCATGATAAGATATAATATTCATTGCGAAGTGTCATCTATACCTCGTATTCACTTCAAAAGAATGTAAATGCGACACATCCATGCTAGGAAATAGTGTTTGCAGATGTCTACCTATCGTAGCAATAGGGTTCTAATGCTTCTTAGAGCGGGATATCGCATCTCACTTCTATGTTCCATGATAAAATATAATACTCATAGCGAAGTGTCACGTATACCTCGATTTCACTTCACAAGAATGTAAATGCGACACTTCCTTGCTAGGAAATATTGTTTGCAGATGTCTACGTATCACAGCAATAGAGTACTAATGATTCTTAAAACGAGATGTCGTATTTCATTTCTATGTTTCGTAATAAGATATAATACTCATTGTGTAATGTTATGTATACCTCGTATTCACATCAGTGGAATGTAAGTGCCACATGTCCATGCTAGGAAATAGAGTTTGCAGATGTCTACGCATATTAGCAATAGAGTTCTAATGCTTCTCAAAACGCGATATAGCACCTCATTCCTGTGTTTCATGATAAGGTATAATATTCATTGCGAAGTGTCATGTATACCTCGTATTCACTTCAAAAGAATGTAAATGCGACACTTCCATGCTAGGAAATAGCGTTTGCAGATGTCTACGTATCGTAGCAATAGAGTTCTAATGCTTCTCAAAACGCGATATAGCACCTCATTCCTGTCTTTCATGATAAGGTATAATATTCATTGCGAAGTGTCATGTATACCTCGTATTCACTTCAAAAGAATGTAAATGCGACACTTCCATGCTAGGAAATAGCGTTTGCAGGTGTCTACGTATCGTAGCAATAGAGTTCTAACGCTTCTCAAAACGCGATATAGCACCTCATTCCTATGTTTCATGATAAGGTATAATATTCATTGCGAAGTGTCATGTATACCTAGTATTCACTTCAAATGAATGTAAATGCGACACTTCCGTGCTAGGAAATAGCGTTTGCAGATGTCTACGTATCGTAGCAATAGAGTTCTAATGCTTCTTATAAAGCGATATCGCATCTCACATCTATGTTTCATGAAAAGATATAATATTCATTATGGAGTGTTATGTATACCTCGTACTCACTTCAAAAGAATGTAAATGCGACCCTTCCATGCTAGGAAATAGCGTTTGCAGATGTCTACGTATCGTAGCAATAGAGTTCTAATGCTTCTTAGAACGCGATATCGCATCTCACTTCTATGTTCCATGATAAGATATAATATTCATTGCGAAGTGTCATGTATACCTCGATTTCACTTCACAAGAATGTAAATGCGACACTTCCTTGCTAGGAAATATTGTTTGCAGATGTCTACGTATCACAGCAATAGAGTACTAATGATTCTTAAAACGAGATGTCGTATTTCATTCCTATGTTTCGTAATAAGATATAATATTCATTGTGTAATGTTACGTATACCTCGTATTCACTTCAGTGGAATGTAAGTGCGAAATTTCCTTGCTAGGAAATAGGGTTTGCAGATATCTACGTATATTAGCAATAGAGTTCTAATGCTTCTCAAAACGCAATATAGCACCTCATTCCTATGTTTCATGATAAGATATAACATTCATTACGAAGTGTCATGTATATCTCGTACTCACTTCAAAAGAATGTAAATGCGACACTTCCATGCTAGGAAATAGCGTTTGCAGATGTCTACGTATCGCAGCAATGGAGTTCTATTGCTTCCTAAAACGCGATATCGCATCTCACTGCTATGTTTCATGAGAAGATATAATATTCATTATGGAGTGTTATGTATACCTCGTACCCACTTCAAAAGAATGTAAATGCGAGCCTTCCATCCTAGGAAATAGCGTTTGCAGATGTCTACGTATCGTAGCAACAGAGTTCTAATGCTTCCTTGAACGCGATATCGCATCTCACTTCTATATTTCATGATAAGATATAATGTTCATTGCGAAGTGTCATGTATATCTCGTATTCACTTCAAAGGAATGAAAATGCGACACTTCCATGCCAGGAAATAGCGTTTGCATATGTCTACGTATCGCAGCAATAGAGTTCTAATGCTTCCTAAAACGCGATATCGCATCTCTCTTCTATGTTTCATGATAAGGTATAATATTCATTGCGAAGTGTCATGTATACCTCGTATTCACTTCAAATGAATGTAAATGCGACACTTCCATGCTAGGAAATAGCGTTTGCAGATGTCTACGTATCGTAGCCATAGAGTTCTAATGCTTCTCAAAACGCGATATAGCCCCTCATTCCTATGTTTCATGATAAGATATAATATTCATTGCGAAGTGTCATGTATACCTCGTATTCACTTCACAAGAATGTAAATGCGACACTTCCTTGCTAGGAAATATTGTTTGCAGATGTCTACGTATCACAGCAATAGAGTTCTAACGATTCTTAAAACGAGATGTCGTATTTCATATCTATGTTTAGTAATAAGATATAATATTCATTGTGGAGTGTCATGTATATCTCGTATTCACTTCAAAAGAATGTAAATGCCAAACTTCCATGCTAGGAAATAGCTTTTGCAGATGTCTACGTATCGTAGCGATAGAGTTCTATTGCTTCCTAAAACGCGATATCGCATCTCACTTCTATGTTTCATGATAAGATGTAATATTCATTGCGAAGTGTCATGTATACCTCGTATTCACTTCAAAAGAATGTAAATGCGAAACTTCCATGCTAGGAAATAGCGTTTGCAGATGTCTACGTATCGTAGCGATAGAGTTCTAATGCGTCTCAAAACGAGATGCCGCTTTTCATTTCTATGTTTCGTGATAGGGTATAATATTCATTGTGGAGTGTTATGTATACCTCGAATTCACTTCAAAAGAATGTAAATGCGACACTTCCTTGCTAGGAAATAACATTTCCAGATGTCTACGCATCGTAGCAATAGATTTCTAGCGCTTCTTAAACCGAGATATCGCATGTCACACCTATGTTTCGTGATAAGATATAATATACATGGTAGAGTGTTATGTACACCTCGTATTCACTTCAAACGAATGTAAATGCGACACTTCCGTGCTAGGAAACAGCGTTTGCAGATGTCTACGTATCGTAGCAATAGAGTACTAATGCTTCTTAAAACGAGATGTCGTATTTCATATCTATGTTTAGTAATAAGATATAATATTCATTGTGGAGTGTCATGTATACCTCGTATTCACTTCAAAAGCATGTAAATGCGACACTTCCATGCTAGGAAGTAGCTTTTGCAGATGTCTACGTATCGTAGCAATAGGGTTCTAATGCTTCTTAAAACGCGATATCGCATCTCACTTCTATGTTTCATGATAAGATATAATATTCATTGCGAAGTGTCATGTATACCTCGATTTCACTTCAGAAGAATGTAAATGCGACACTTCCTTGCTAGGAAATATTGTATGCAGATGTCTACGTATCACAGCAATAGAGTACATATGCTTCTTAAAACGAGATGTCGTATTTCATTTCTATGTTTCGTAATAAGATATAATATTCATTGTGCAATGTTATGTATACCTCGTATTCACTTCAGTGGAATGTAAGTGCGACATGTCCTTGCTAGGAAATAGAGTTTGCAGATGTCTACGTATATTAGCAATAGAGTTCTAATGCTTCTCAAAACGCGATATAGCACCTCATTCCTATGTTTCATGATAAGATATAATATTCATTGTGGAGTGTTATGTATACCTCGTTTTCACTTCAAAAGAATGTAAATGCCACACTTCCTCGCTAGGAAATAACATTTGCAGATGTCTACGGATCGTAGCAATAGAGTTCTAGCGCTTCTTAAATCGCGATATCGCATCTCACTTCTATGTTTCGAGATAAGATATAATATTCATTGCGAGGTGTCATGTATACCTCGTATTCACTTCAAAAGAATGTAAATGCGACACTTCCTTGCTAGGACATAGCGTTTCCAGATGACCACGTATCGTAGGAATGGAGAACTAATGCTTCTCAAAACTCGATATAGCACCTAATTCCTATGTTTCATGATAAGATATAATATTCATTGTGGAGTGTTATGTATACCTCGTATTCGCTTCAAAAGATTGTAAATGCGACACTCCCTTGCTAGGAAATATTGTTTGCAGATGTCGACGTATCGTAAAAATAGGGTACTAATGCTTCTTAAAACGAGATGTCGTATTTCATTTCTATGTTTCGTAATAAGATATAATATTCATTGTGTAATGTTATGTATACCTCGTATTCACTTCAAATGAATGTAAATGCGACACTTCCATGCTAGGAAATAGCGTTTGCAGATGTCTGCGTATCGTAGCAACGGAGTTCTAATGCTTCTTAAAACGAGATGTCGCATATCACTTCTATGTTCCGAGATAAGATATAATATTCATTGCGAAGTGTTATATATACCTCGTATTCACTTCAAATGAATGTAAATGCGACACTTCCATGCTAGGAAATAGCGTTTGCAGATGTCTACGTATCGTAGCAATAGAGTTCTAATGCTTCTTAAAACGCGATATCGCATCTCACTTCTATGTTTCATGATATGATATAATATCCATTGTGCAATGATATGTATACCTCGTATTCACTTCAAAAGAATGTAAATGCGACACTTCCATGCTAGGAAATAGCGTTTGCAGATGTCTACGTATCGTAGCAATAGAGTTCTAATGCTTCTTAAAATGAGAAGTAGCATTTCATTTCTATGTTTCGTAATAAGATATAATATTCATTGTGGAATGTTATGCATACCTCGTATTCACTTCAAAGGATGTTAATGCGACACTTGCTTGCTAGGAAATTACATATGCAGATGTCTACGCATCGTAGCAATAGGGTTCTAATGCTTCTTAAATCGCGATATCGCATCTCACTGCTATGTTTCATGATAAAACATAATATTCATTGCGAAGTGTCATGTATACCTCGTATTCACTTCAAAAGACTGTAAATGCGACACATCCTTGCTAGGAAATATTGTTTGCAGATGTCTACGTATCGTAAAAGTAGAGTTCTAATGCTTCTTAAAACGCGATATAACATCTCACTTCTATGTTTCGAGATAAGATATAATATTCATTGCGAAGTGTCATGTATACCTCGTATTCTCTTCAAAAGAATGTAAAAGCGACACTTCCTTGCTAGGAAATAGAGTTTCCAGATGACCACGTAACATAAGAATGGAGTTCTAATGCTCCTTAAAACGAGATGTCGCATTTCATTTCTATGTTTCGTGATAAGATTTAATATTCATTGTGGAGTGTTATGTACACCTCGTATTCACTTCAAAAGATTGTAAATGCGACACTTCCTTGCTAGGAAATATTATTTGCAGATGTCTACGTATCGTAAAAGTAGAGTTATAATGCTTCTTAAAACGCGATATCGCATATTTCCACTATGTTTCTTGATAAGATATAATATTCATTGCGAAGTGTCATGTATACCTCGTATTCACTTCAAAAGAATGTAAATGCGACACTTCCATGCTAGGAAATAGCGTATGCAGATGTCTACGTATCACAGCAATAGAGTACTTATGCTTCTGAAAACGAGATGTCGTATTTCATTTCTATGTTTCGTAATAAGATATTATATTCATTGTGTAATGTTATGTATACCTCGTATTTACTTCAATGGAATGTAAGTGCGACATTTCCATGGTAGGAAATAGGGTCTGCAGATGTCTACGTATATTAGCAATAGAGTTCTAATGCTTCTCAAAACGCAATATAGCACCTCATTCCTATGTTTCATGATAAGATATAATATTCATTGCGAAGTGTCATGTATAGCTCGTATTCACTTCAAAAGAATGTAAATAAGACACTTCCATGCTAGGAAATAGCGTTTGCAGATGTCTACGTATGGTAGCAATAGAGTTCTAATGCTTCTTAAAACGAGATGCCGCATTTCATTTCTATGTTTCGTGATAAGATATAATATTCATGGCGGGGTGTTATGTATACCTCGTATTCACTTCAAAAGAATGTAAATGCGAAACTTCCTTCCTAGGAAATAGCGTTTGCAGATGTCTACGAATCGTAGCAATAGAGTTCTAATGCTTCTTAAAACGCGATATAACATCTCACTTCTATGTTTCGAGATGAGATATAATATTCATTGCGAAGTGTCATGTATACCTCGTATTCTCTTCAAAAGAATGTAAAAGCGACACTTCCTTGCTAGGAAATAGAGTTTCCAGATGACCACGTATCATAAGAATGGAGTTCTAAAGCTCCTTAAAACGAGATGTCGCATTTCATTTCTATGTTTCGTGATAAGATATAATATTCATTGTGGAGTGTTATGTACACCTCGTATTCACTTCTAAAGGTTGTAAATGCGACACTTCCTTGCTAGGAAATATTGTTTGCAGATGTCTACGTATCGTAGCGATAGGGTTCTACTGCTTCTCAAAACGCGATGTCGCATCTCATTTCCATGTTTCATGATGAGATATAATATTCATTGCGAAGTGTCATGTATACCTCGTATTCACTTCAAAGGGATGTAAGTGCGACACTTCCTTGCTAGGATATAGCGTTTCCAGATGACTACGTGCCGAAAAAAAGAGAGTTCTAGTGATTCTTAAAACGCGATATCGCATCTCACTTCTATGTTTCATGATAAGATATAATATTCATTGCGAAGTGACATGTATACCTCGTATTCACATCAAAAGAATGTAAATGCGACACTTCCATGCTAGGAAATAGCGTTTGCAGATGTCTACGTATCGTAGCAATAGAGTTCTAATGCTTCTTAAAACGCGATATCGCATCTCACTACTATGTTTCATGATAAGATATAATATCCATTGCGAAGTGTCATGTGTACCTCGTATTCACTTCAAAAGAATGTAAATGCGACACTTCCATGCTTGGAAATAGCGTTTGCAGCTGTCTACGTATCGTAGCAACAGAGTTCTAATACTTCTTAAAACGAGATGTCGCATCTCACTTCTACGTTTCGAGATAAGGTATAATATTCATTGCGAAGTGTCATGTATACCTCGTATTCTCTTCAAAAGAATGTAAAAGCGACACTTCCTTGCTAGGATATAGCGTTTCCAGATGACCACGTATCGTAAGAATGGAGTTCTAATGCTCCTTAAAACGAAATGATGCATTTCATTTCTATGTTTCGTGATAAGATATAAGATTCATTGTGGAGTGTTATGTATACCTAGTATTCACTTCAAAATATTGTAAATGCGACACTTCCCTGCTAGGAAATATTGTTTGCAGATGTCTACGTATCGTAAAAATAGAGTTCTATTGCTTCTTGAAACGCGATATCGCGTATTTCCTTTATGTTTCTTGATAAGATATAATATTCATTGCGAAGTGTCATGTATACCTCGTATTCACTTCAAAAGAATGTAAATGCGACACTTCCATGCTAGGAAATAGTGTTTGCAGATGTCTACGTATCACAGCAATAGAGTACTTATGCTTCTGAATACGAGATGTCGTATTTCATTTCTATGTTTCGTAATAAGATATAATATTCATTGTGTAATGTTATGTATACCTCGTATTCACTTCAGTGGAATGTAAGTGCGACATTTCCATGGTAGGAAATAGAGTTTGCAGATGTCTACGTATATTAGCAATAGAGTTCTAATGCTTCTCAAAACGCAATATAGCACCTCATTCCTATGTTTCATGATAAAATATAATATTCATTGCGAATTGTCATGTATACCTCGTATTCGCTTCAAAAGAATGTAAATGCGACACTTGCTTGCTAGGAAATAACATTTCCAGATGTCTACGCATCGTAGTAATATAGTTCTAGCGCTTCGTAAATCGCGATATCGCATCTCACTTCTATGTTTCGTGATAACATATAATATTCATTGTAGAGTGTTATGTATACCTCGTATTCACTTCAAAAGAATGTAAATGCGACACTTCCATGCTAGGAAATAGCGTTTGCAGATGTCTACGTATCGTAGCAATAGTGTTCTAATGCTTCTTAAAATGCGAAATCGCATCTCACTTCTATGTTTCATGATAAGGTATTATATTCATTGCGAAGTGTCATGTATACCTCGTATTCACTTCAAATGAATGTAAATGCGACACTTCCCTGCTAGGAAGTAGAGTTTGCAGATGTCTACGTATCGAAGCAATAGGGTTCTACTGCTTCTCAAAATGCGATGTCGCATCTCATTTCTATGTTTCATGATCAGATATAATATTCATTGCGAAGTGTCATGTATACCTCGTATTCACTTCAAAGGCATGTAAGTGCGGCACTTCCTTGCTAGGAAATAGCGTTTCCAGATGACTACGCGTGGAAACAATAGAGTTCTAATGACTCTTATAACGCGATATCGCAACTCATTTCTATGTTTCATGATAAGAAATAATATTCATTGCGAAGTGTCATGTATACCTCGTAGTCACTTCAAAAGAATGTAAATGCGACACTTGCATGCTAGGAAATAGCGTTTGCAGATGTCTACGTATCGTAGCAATAGAGTTCTAATGCTTCTTAAAACGCGATATCGCATCTCACTTCTATGTTTCATGATAAGATATAATATTCATTGCGAATGGTCATATATACCTTGTATACATTTCAAAGGAATGTAAATGCGACTATTGCTTGCTAGGAAGTAGCGATTGCAGATGTCTACGTATCGTAGCAATAGCGTTCTAATGCTACTTAAATCACGATATGACACCTCATTTACATGTTTCGAGATAAGATATAATATTCATTGCGAAGTGTCATGTATACCTCGTATTCACATCAAAAGAATGTAAGTGCGACACTTCCATGCTAGGAAATAGCGATTGCAGATGTCTCCGCATCGAGGCCATAGAGTTCTAAAGCTTCTTAAAACGCGATATCGCATCTCGCTTCTATGTTTCATGAAAAGATATAATATTCACTGCGAAGTGTCATGTATACCTTGTATTCTCTCCAAACGAATGTAAATGCAACACTTCCCTCCTAGGAAATAGCTTATTCAGATGTCTATGTATCGTAGCAATAGAGTTTTAATGCTACTTAAATCGCGATATCGCATCTCATTTCTATGTTTCGTGATAAGATATAATATTCATAGCGAAGTGTCATGTATACCTCGTATTCACTTCAAAAGAACGTAAATGCGACTACTGCTCGCTAGGAAATAGCGTTTGCAGATGTCTCCGCATCGAGACCGTAGATTTCTAATGCTTCTTAAAACGCGATATCGCATCTCACTTCTATGTTTCATGATAAGATATAATATTCATTGCGTAGTGTCATGTATACCTCGTATTCACTTCAAAAGAATGTAAATGCGACACTTCCATGCTAGGAAATAGCGTTTGCAGATGTCTACGCATCGTAGCAATATAGTTCTGGCGCTTCGTAAATCGCGATATCGCATCTCACTTCTATGTTTCGTAATAACATATAATATTCATTGTAGAGTGTTATGTATACCTCGTATTCACTTCAAAAGAATGTAAATGCGACACTTCCATGCTAGGAAATAGCGTTTGCAGATGTCTATGTATATTAGCAATAGAGTTCTAATGCTTCTTAAAACGCGATATCGCATCCCTCTTCCGTGTTTCATGATAAGATATAATATTCATTGCGAAGTGTCATGTATACCTCGAATTCACTTGAAAAGAATGTAAATGCGACACTTCCTTGCTAGGAAATAGCGTTTTCAGATGTCTACGTATCGTAGCAAAAGGGTTCTAATGCTACTTAAATCGCGATATCGCATCTCATTCCTATGTTTCGTGATAAGATATAATATTCATTGCGAAGTGTCATGTACACCTCGTATTCAATTGAAAAGAAAGTAAATGCGACTATTGCTTGCTAGGAAATAGCGTTTGCAGGTGTCTACGTATTGTAGCAATAGTGTTCTAATGCTACTTAAATCGCGATATAGCATCTCATTTCTATGTTTTGTGATAAGATATAATATTCATTGCGAGGTGTCATGTACACCTCGTATTTACTTCATAAGAATGTAAATGCGACACTTCCTAGCTAGGAAATAGCGTATTCAGATGTCTACGTATCGTAGCAATAGAGTTCTAATGCTACTTAAATCGCGATATCGCATCTCATTTCTATGTTTCGTGATAAGATATAATATTCATTGCGAATGGTCATGTATACCTTGTATTCATTTCAAAGGAATGTAAATGCGACTATTGCTTGCTAGAAAATAGCGTTTGCAGATGTCTACGTATCGTAGCAATAGCGGTCTAATGCTACTTAAATCACGATATGACACCTCATTTACATGTTTCGAGATAAGATATAATATTCATTGCGAAGTGTCATGTATACCTCGTATTCACATCAAAAGAATGTAAGTGCGACACTTCCATGCTAGGAAATAGCGATTGCAGATGTCTCCGCATCGAGGCCATAGAGTTCTAAAGCTTCATAAAACGCGATATCGCATCTCGCTTCTATGTTTCATGATAAGATATAATATTCATTGCGAAGTGTCATGTATACCTCGTATTCTCTCCAAACGAATGTAAATGCAACACTTCCCTCCTAGGAAATAGCTTATTCAGATGTCTACGTATCGTAGCAATAGAGTTCTAATGCTACTTAAATCGCGATATCGCATCTCATTTCTATGTTTCGTCATAAGATATAATATTCATAGCGAAGTGTCATGTATACCTCGTACTCACTTCAAAAGAACGTAAATGCGACTACTGCTCGCTAGGAAATAGCGTTTGCAGATGTCTCCGCGTCGAGACCGTAGATTTCTAATGCTTCCTAAAACGCGATATCGCATCCCTCTACCGTGTTTTATGATAAGATATAATATTCATTGCGAAGTGTCATGTATACCTCGTATTCACTTCAAATGAATGTAAGTGCGACACTTCCATGCTGGGAAATAGCGATTGCAGATGTCTACGTATCGTAGCAATAGAGTTCTAATGCTACTTAATTCGCGATATCGCATCTCATTTCTATGTTTCGTGATAAGATATAATATTCATTGCGAATGGTCATGTATACCATGTATTCATTTCAAAGGAATGTAAATGCGACTATTGCTTGCTAGGAAATAGCGTTTGCAGATGTCTACGTATCGTAGCAATAGCGTTCTAATGCTACTTAAATCACGATATGACACCTCATTTACATGTTTCGAGATAAGATGTAATATTCATTGCGAAGTGTCATGTATACCTCGCATTCACATCAAAAGAATGTAAGTGCGACACTTCCATGCTAGGAAATAGCGATTGCAGATGTCTCCGCATCGAGGCCATAGAGTTCTAAAGCTTCTTAAAACGCGATATCGCATCTCGCTTCTATGTTTCATGATAAGATATAATATTCATTGCGAAGTGTCATGTATACCTCGTATTCTCTCCAAACGAATGTAAATGCAACACTTCCCTCCTAGGAAATAGCTTATTCAGATGTCTACGTATCGTAGCAATAGAGTTCTAATGCTACTTAAATCGCGATATCGCATCTCATTTCTATGTTTCATGATAAGATATAATATTCATTGCGAAGTGTCATGTATACCTCGTATTCCTTTCAAAAGAATGTAAATGCGACACTTCCTTGCTTGGAAGTAGCGTTTGCAGATGTCTACGTATCGAAGCAATAGAGTTCTAATGCTTCTTAATTCGCCATATTACATCTCATTTCTATGTTTCATGGTAAGATATAATATTCATTATGGAGTGTTATGTATACATCGTATTCACTTCAAAAGAATGTAAATGCGACACTTCCTTGCTTGGAAATAGCGTTTGCAGATGTCTATGTATCGACGCAATAGTGTTCCAATGCTTCTTAAATCGCCATATTACATCTCACTTCTATGTTTCATGATAAGATATAATATTCATTGCGAAGTGTCATGTATACCTCGTATTCCAGTCAAAAGAATGTAAATGCGACACTTCCTTGCTTGGAAGTAGCGTTTGCACATGTCTACGTATCGAAGCAATAGATTTCTAATGCTTCTTAACTCGCCATATTACATCTCATTTCTATGTTTCATGATAAGATATAATATTCATTGTGGAGTGTTATGTGTAACGCGTATTCACTTCAAAAGAATGTAAACGCTACACTTCCTTGCTAGGAAGTAGCGTCTGCAGATATCTACGTATCGTAGCAATAAAGTTCTAATGCTTCTCAAAACGCGATATAGCATCTCATTTCTATGTCCCATTATAAGATATAATATTCATTGTGCATTGTTATGTATACCTCGTATTCACTTCAAAAGAATGTAAATACGACACTTCCTTATTAGGAAATAGCATTTGCAGATGTCTACGTATCGTAGCAATAAATTTCTAATGCTTCTTAAATCGCGATATCGCATCTCATTTCTATGTCTCATGATAAGATATAATATTCGTTGTGCAGTGTTATGTATACCTCGTATTCACTTCAAAAGAATGTAAATGCGACACTTCCTTGCTTGGAAATAGCGTTTGCAGATATCTGCGTATCGAAGCAATTGTGTTCTAATGCCTCTTAAATCGTCATATCGCATCTCATTTCTATGTTTCATGATGAGATATAATATTCATTGCGAAGTATCATGTATATCTCGTACATACTTCAAATGGATGTAAATGCGACACTTCCTTGCTAGGAAATAGCGTTTTCAGATGTCTACGTATCGTGGCATTAGAGTTCTAATGCTTCTCAAAACACGATATCGCTACTCATTACTATGCTTCATGGTAATATATAATATTCATTGTAGAGTGTTATGTATACCTCGTATTCACTTCAAAAGAATATAAATGCGACACTTCCTTGCTAGGAAATAGCGTTTGCAGATGTCTACGTACCGAAGCAATAGATTTCTAAAACCTTCTAATTCGCGATATCGCATCTCATTTCTATGTTTCATGATAAGATATAATATTCATTGTGGAGTCTTATGTATACCTCGTATTCGTTGCAAAAGAATGTAAATGCGACTCGTCCTTGCTAGGCAGTAGCGTTTGCAGATGCCTACGTATCGAAGCAATAGTGTTCTAATGTTTCTTAAATCGCGATATCGCATCTCATTTCTATGTTTCATGACAATATATAATATTCATTGCGATGGGTCATGTATACCTCGCTTACACTTAAAATGTATGTAAATGCGACACTTCCTTGCTAGGAAAGAGCGTGGGCAGAAGCCTACGTATCGAAGCAATAGTGCTCTAATGCCTCTTAAATCGCTATATCGCATCTCATTTCAATGTTTCATGATAAGATATAATATTCATTGTGTATTGTAGTGTTATGAATACCTCGTACTCACTTCAAAAGAATGTAAATGTGACACTTCCTTGCTAGGAAATAGCGTTTGCATATGTCTACGTATCGTAGCAATAGATTTCTAATGCTTCTCAAAACGCGATATCCCATCGCATTTATATGCATCATGATAGGGTACAATATTAATCGCGAAGTGTCATGTATACCACGCATGCGCTTCAGGTGAATGTAAATGCGACACTTCCTTGGTAGGAAATAGCGTTTGCAGATTGCTACGTATCGAAGCAATATTGTTCTAATGCTTCTTAAATCGCGATATCGAATGTCATTTCTATCTATCCTGATAAGATATAATATTCATTGTGGAGTGTTATGTCTACATCGTACTCACATCAAAAGAATGTAAATGCGACTCTTGCTTGCTAGGAAACAGCGTTAGCAGATGTCTACGTATCGTAGCATCAGAGATTTAACGCTTCTCAAAACGCGATATCGCATCTCATTTCTATTCTCATGATAAGATATAATATTAATTGCGATGTGTCATGTATACCTCGCATGCGCTTCAAGTGAATGTAAATGCGACACTTCCTTGGTAGGAAGTAGCGTTTGCAGATGTCTACGCGTCGAAGCAATAGTGTTCTAATGCTTCTTAAATCGCGAAATCGAATCTGATTTCTATGTTTCATGATAAGATATAATATTCATTGTGCAGTGTTATGAATACCTCGTATTCACTTCAAAAGAATGTAAATGCGACACTTCCTTGCTAGGATGTAGCGTTTGCAGATGTCTACGTATCGAAGCAATAGGGATCTAATGCTTCTTAAATCGCCATATCGCTTCTCATTTCTAAGTTTCATGACAATATATAATATTCACTGCGAAGTGACATGTATACCTCGCATACCCATCAAATGAATGTAAATGCGACACTTCCTTGCTAGGAAACAGCGTTTGCAGATGTCTCCCTTTCGAAGCAATAGATTTCTAAAGCTTGCTAATTCGCGAAATCGCATCTCATATATATGTTTCGTGATAATATATAATATTCATTGCGAAGTGTCACGTATACCTCGCATACACTTCAGATGGATGTGAATGCGACAGTTCCTTGCTAGGAAATAGTGTTTGCAGATATCCACGTATCGAAGCAATAGAATTCTAATGCTTCTTATATCGCGATATCGCATCTCATTTCTATGTTTCATGATAAGATATAATATTCATTGCGCAGTGTTATGACTACCTCGTATTCACTTCAAAAGAATGTAAATGCGACACTTCCTTGCTTGGAAATAGCGTTTGCAGATGTCTACATATCGGAGCAATAGTTTTCTAATGCTTCTTAAATCGTCATATTGCATCTCATATCTACGTTTCATGATAAGATATAATATCCATTGCGAAGTGTCATGTATACCTCGTATTCCTTTCAAAGGAATGTAAATGCGACACTTCCTTGCTAGGAAGTAGCGTTTGCAGATGTCTACGTATCGAAGCAATACGGATCTAATCCTTCTTAAATCGCCATATCGCTTCTCATTTCTATGTATCATGACAATATATATTATTCACTGCGAAGTGTCATGTATACCTCGCATACACTTCAAATGAATGTAAATGCGACACTTCCTTGCTAGGAAATACAGTTTGCAGTTGTCTACGTATCGAAGCAATAGACATCTAATGCTTCATATATCGCCATATTGCATCTCATTTCTATGTTTCATGATTAGATATAATATTTATTGTGCAGTGTTATGTATACCTCGTATTCGCCTCAAAAGAATGTAAATGCGACTCTTCCTTGCTAGGAGATAGCGTTTGCAGATATTTACGTATCGTAGCAATAGTGTCCTAAAGCTTCTTAAATCGCGATATCGCATCTCATTTCTATGTTTCATGATAAGATATAATATTCATTGTGAAGTGTCATGTATACTTCGTATTCCTTTCAACAGAATGTAAATGCGACACTCCCTTGTTATGAAGTAGCGTTTGCAGATGTCTACGTATCGAAGCAATAATGTTCTAATGCTTCTTAAATCGCCATATTACATCACATTTCTATGTTTCACGTTAAGATATAATATTCATTGTGGAGTGTTATGTAGACCTCGTATTCACTTTAAAAGAATGTAAATGCGACACTTCCCTGCTGGGAAGTAGCGTTTGCCGATGTCTACGTATCGGAGCAGTAGAGTTCTAATGCTTCTTAAACCGCCATATCGCATCTCATTTCTATGTTTCATGATATGATGTAATATTCATTGTGCAGTGTTATGTATATCTCGTCTATACTTCAAATGGATGTAAATGCGAAACTTCCTTGCTAGGAAATAGCGTTTGCAGATGTCTACGTATCGTGTCATTAGGGTTCTAATGCTTCTCAAAACGCGATATCGCATCTCATTTCTATGTTTCATGATAAGATATAATATTCATTGTGGAATGTTATGTATACCTCGTATTCGTTTCAAAAGAATGTATATGCGACACTTTCTTGCTAGGAAGTAGCGTTTGCAGATGTCTACGTATCGAAGAAATAGATTTCTAATGCTTCTTAAATCGTCATATCGCATCTCATTTCTATGTTTCATGATAAGATATAATATACATTGCGAAGTGTCACGTTTACCTCGTATTCCTTTCAAAAGAATGTAAATGCGACACTTCCTTGCTAGGAAGTAGCGTTTGCAGATGTCTACGTATCGAAGCAATAGTGTTCTAATTCTTCTTAAATCGCGATATCGCATCTCATCTCTATGTTTCATGATAGTATATACTATTCATTGTGCAGTGTTATGTATATCTCGTCTATACTTCAAATGGATGTAAATGCTACAATTTCTTGCTAGGAAATAGCGTTTGCAGATGTCTACGTATCGAAGTAATAGACATCAAATGCTCCATAAATCGCCATATCCCATCTCATTTCTATGTTTCATGATAAGATATAATATTCATTGCGAAGTGTCATGTATACCTTGTATTCCTTTCAAAAGAATGTAAATGCGACACTTCCTTGCTAGGAAGTAGCGTTTGCAGATGTCTACGTATCGTAGCAATAGAATTGTAATGCTTCTTAAATCGCGATATCGCATCTCATTTCTATGTTTCATGATAAGATATAATATTCATTGTGCAGTGTCATGTATACATCGTATTCACTTCAAAAGAATGCAAATGCTACACTTCCGTGCTAGGAAAAGGCGTTTGCAGACGTCTACGTATCGTAGCAATAGAGCTTTAATGCTTCTTGAAACGCGATATCGCATCTCATTTCTATGTTTCATGATAAGATATAATATTCATTGCGAAGTGTCATGTATACCTCGCATACACTTCAAATGAATGTGAATGCGACAGTTCCATGCTAGGAAATAGCGTTTGCAGATGTCATCGTATCGAAGCAATAGGGATCTAATGCTTCTTAAATCGCGATATGGCATCTCATTTCTATATTTCATGATAAGATATAATATTCACTGCGAAGTGTCATGTATACCTAGCATACACTTCAAATGAATGTAAATGCGACACTTCCTTGCTAGGAAATAGCGTTCGCAGAAGTCTACGTATCGAACCAATAGTGTTCTAATGCTTCTTAAATCGTCATATCGCATCACATTTCTATGTTTCATGATAAGATATAATATTCATTGTCGAGTGCTATGTATATCTCGTATTCACTTCAAAAGAATGTAAACGCGACACTTCCTTGCAAGGAAATAGCGTTAGCAGATGTCTACGTATCGTAGCATTAGAGTTCTAATGCTTCTCAAAACGCGATATCGTTACACATTAACATGTTCCATGATAATATAAAATATTCATTGTGGAGTGTTATGTATACCTCGTATTCACTTCAAAAGAATGTAAATGCCTCACATCCTTGCTAGGAAATAGCGTTTGCAGACGTCTACGTATCGTAGCAATAGAGCTTTAATGCTTCTTGAAACGCGATATCGCATCTCATTTCTATGTTTCATGATAAGATATAATATTCATTGCGAAGAGTCATGTATACCTCGCATACACTTCAAATGAATGTGAATGCGACAGTTCCATGCTAGGAAATAGCGTTTGCAGATGTCATCGTATCGAAGCAATAGGGATCTAATGCTTCTTAAATCGCCATATCGCTTCGCATTTCTATGTTTCATGATAATATATAATATTCACAGCGAAGTGTCATGTATACCTCGCATACACTTCAATTGAATGTACATGCGACACTTTCTTGCTAGGAAAAAGCGTTTGCACATGTCCACGTGTCGAAGAAGTAGAATTCTAATGCTTCTTAAATCGTCATATCGCATCTCATTTCTATGTTTCATGATAAGATATAATATTCATTGTGGAGTGTTATGTATACCTAGTATTTACATCAAAAAAATGTAAATGCGACACTTCCCTGCTAGGAAATAGCGCCTGCAGGTGTCTACGTGTCGTAGCAATATAGTTCTAATGCCTCTTAAAATGCGATATCGCATCTCATTTCTGTGTTTCATGGTAAGATATAATATTCATTGTGGATTGTTTTGTATACCTAGTATTCACTTCAAAAAAATATAAATGCGACACTTCCTTGCTAGGAAATAGCGTCTGCAGGTTCCTACGTATCGTAGCAATAGAGTTCCAATGCTTCTTAAAACGGGATATCGCATCTCATTTCTGTATTTCATGGTAAGATATAATATACTTTGCGAAGCGTCATGTATACCTCGTAATCCTTTCAAAAGAATGTAAATGCTACACTTCCTTGCTAGGAAATAGCTTTGGCAGATGTCTACGTATCGAAGCGATAGAGTTCTAATGCTTCTTAAAACGACATATCGCAACTCATTCCTATGTTTCATGATAAGATATAATATTCATTGCGAAGTGTCATGTATACCTCGTATTCACTTCGAAAGAATGTAAATGCAACACTTCCTTGCTAGGAAATATCGTCTGCAGATGCCTACGTATCGTAGCAATAGAGTTCTAATGCTTCTTATAACGAGATATCTCATCTCATTTCTATGTTTCATGATAAGGTATAATATACATTGCAAAGTGTCATGAATACATCGTATTCACATCAGAAGAAAGTAAATGCGACACTTCCATGCTAGGAAATAGCTTTTCAGATGTCTACGTATCGTAGCAGTAGAGTTCTAATGCTTCTTAAAACGCGATATCACATCTCTCTTCTATGTTTCATGATAAGACATAATATTCATTGCGAAGTGTCATGTATACCTCGTCTTCTCTCCAAACGAATGTAAATGCGACACTTCCTTGCTAGGAAATAGCGTATTCAGATGTCTGCCTATCGTAGCAAAAGGGTTCTAATGCTACTTAAATCGCGATAACACATCTCATTTCTATGTTTCGTGATAAGATATAATATTTACTGCGAAGTGTCATGTATACCTCGTATTCACTTCAAAAGAATGTAAGTACAACACTTCCATGCTAGGAAATAGCGTTTCCAGATGTCCCCGCATCGAGGCCATTGAGTTCTAATGCTTCTTACAACGCGATATCGCATCTCTCTTCTATGTTTCATGATAAGATATAATATTCATTGCGAAGTGTCATGTATACCTCGTATTCAATTCAAAAGTATGTAAACGCGGCTATTGCCTGCTAGGAAATAGCGTTTGCAGATGTCTACGTATCGTAGCAATAGTGTTCTAATGCTCCTTAAATCGTCATAACGCATCTCATTTCTATGTTTCATGATAAGATATAATATTCATTGCGAAGTGCCATGTATACCTCGTTTTCACTTCAAAAGAAAGTAAATGCGACTACTGCTTGCTAGGAAATAGGGTTTGCAGATGTCTACGTATCGTAGAAATAGAGTTCTAATGCTACTTAAATCGCGATATCGCATCTCATTTGTATGTTTCGTGATAAGATATAATATTCATTGCGAAGTATCATGTATACCTCGTATTCACTCCAAAAGAATGTAAATGTGGCTATTGCTTGCTACGAAATAGCGTTTGCAGATGTCTACGTATCGTAGCAATAGAGTTCTAACGCTACTTAAATCGCGATATCGCAACTCATATATATGTTTCGTAATAAGATATAATATTCATTGCGAAGTGTCATGTATACCACGTATTCACTTCAAAAGAATGTAAGTGCGACACTTCCATGCCGGGAAATGGCGTTTGCAGATGTCTCCGCATCGTGGCCACAGAGTTCTAATGCTTCTAAAAACGCGATATGGCATCGCATTTCTATGTTTCGTGATAAGATATAATAATCATTGCGAAGTGTCATGTATACCTCGTATTCACTCCAAAAGAATGTAAATGCGACTATTGCTTGCCAGGAAATAGCGTTTGCAGATGTCTCCGCATCGTGGCCACAGAGTTCTAATGCTTCTTAAATCGCGATATCACATCTCTCTTCTATGTTTCATGATAAGATATAATATTCATTGCGAAGTGTCATGTATACCTCGTATTCACTTCAAAAGAATGTAAGTGCGACACTTCCATGCTAGGAAATAGCGTTCGCAGATGTCTCCGCTTCGAGGCCATAGAGTTATAATGCTTCTTAAGACGCGATATCGCATCTCTCTTCTATGTTTCATGATAAGGTATAATATTCATTGCGAAGTGTCATGTATTCCTCGTATTCACTTCAAAAGATTGTAAATGCGACACTTCCTTGCTAGGAAATATTGTTTGCAGATGTCTACGTATCGTAAAAATAGAGTTATAATGCTTCTTAAAACGCGATTTCGCATATTTCATCTATGATTCTTGATAAGATATAATATTCATTGCGAAGTGTCATGTATACCTCGTATTCACTTCAAATGAATGTAAATGCGACACTTCCCTGCTAGGAAGTAGAGTTTGCAGATGTCTACGTATCGAAGCAATAGGGTTCTACTGCTTCTCAAAACGCGATGTCGCATCTCACTTCTATGTTTCATGATCAGATATAATATTCATTGCGAGGTGTCATGTATACCTCGTATTCACTTCAAAGGGACGTAAGTGCGACACTTCCTTGCTAGGAAATAGCGTTTCCAGATGACTACGTATCGAAACAATAGAGTTCTAATGATTCTTAAAACGCGATATCGCATCTCACTTCTATGTTTTATGATAAGATATAATATTCATTGCGAAGTGTCATGTATACCTCGTATTCACTTCAAAAGAATGTAGATGCGACACTTGCATGCTAGGAAATAGCGTTTGCAGATGTCTACGTATCGTAGCAATAGAGTTCTAATGCTTCTTAAAATGAGAAGTCGCATTTCATTTCTATGTTTCGTGATAAGATATAATATTCATTGTGGAGTGTTATGTATACCTCGTATTCACTTCAAAAGATTGTAAATGCGACGCTTCCTTGCTAGGAAATATTGTTTGCAGATGTCTACGTATCGTAAAAGTAGAGTTATAATGCTTCTTAAAACGCGATATCGCATATTTCCTCTATGAGTCTTGATAAGATATAATATTCATTGCGAAGCGTCATGTTTACCTCATATTCACTTCAAAAGAATGTAAATGCGACACTTGCATGCTAGGAAATAGCGTTTGCAGATGTCTACGTATCATAGCAATAGAGTTCTAATGCTTCTTAAAATGAGAAGTCGCATTTCATTTCTATGTTTCGTGATAAGATATAATATTCATTGTGGAGTGTTATGTATACCTCGTATTCACTTCAAGAGATTGTAAATGCGACGCTTCCTTGCTAGGAAATATTGTTTGCAGATGTCTACGTATCGTAAAAGTAGAGTTATAATGCTTCTTAAAACGCGATATCGCATATTTCCTCTATGAGTCTTGATAAGATATAATATTCATTGCGAAGTGTCATGCATACCTCGTATTCACTTCAATGGAATGTAAATGCGACACTTCCATGCTAGGAAATAGGGTTTGCAGATGCCTACGTATCGTAGTAAGAGAGTTCTAATACTTCTTAAAACGAGATGTCGCATCTCATTTCTATGTTTCATGATATGATAAAATATCCATTGCGAAGTGTCATGTATACCTCGTATTCACTCCAAAAGAATGTAAATGCGACACTTCCATGCTAGGAAATAGCGTTTGCAGATGTCTACGTATCGTAGCAAGAGAGTTCTAATGCTTCTTAAAACGAGATGTCGCATTTCATTTCTATGTTTCATGATAAGACATAATATTCATTGCGAAGTGTCATGTATACCGCGTATTCACTTCAGCAGAATGTAAATGCGACACTTCCATGCTAGGAAATAGCGTTTGCAGATGTCTACGAGTCGTAGCAATAGAGTTCTAATGCTTCTTAAAATGAGAAGTCGCATTTCATTTCTATGTTTCGTGATAAGATATAATATTCATTGTGGAGTGTCATGTATACCTCGTATTCACTCCAAACGACTGTAAATGCGAAACTGCCATGCTAGCAAATAGCGTTTGCAGATGTCTACGTATCGTAGCAATAGAACTCTAATGCTTCTTAAAACGCGATATCACATCTCACTTCTACGTTTCGAGATATGATATAATATTCATTGTGGAGTGTTATGTATACCTCGTATTCACTTCAAAGGATGTAAATGCGACACTTGCTTGCTTGGAAATAACATTTGCAGATGTCTACCCATTGTAGCAATAGAGTTCTAACGCTCCTTAAATCGCGATATCGCATCTCACTTCTATGTTTCGAGATAAGATATAATATTCATTGCGAAGTGTCATGTATACCTCGTATTCACTTCAAAAGAATGTAAATGCTAAACTTCCATGCTAGGAAATAGCGTTTGCAGATGTCTACGTATCCTAGAAATAGAGTTCTAATGCTTCTCAAAACGCGATATCGCAACTCATTCCTATGTTTCATGATAAGATATAATGTTCATTGCGAAGTGTCATGTATACCTCGATTTCACTTCACAAGAATGTAATTGCGACACTTCCTTGCTAGGAAATATTGTTTGCAGATGTCGACGTATCACAACAATAGAGTACTAATGCTTCTTAGAACGAGATGTCTTATCTAATGTCTATGTTTCATAATAAGATATAATATTCATTGTGTAATGTTATGTATACCTCGTATTCACTTCAATGGAATGTAAGTGCGACATTTCCTTGCTAGGATATAGAGGTTGCAGATGTCTACGTATATTGGCAATAGAGTTCTAATGTTTCTCAAAACGCGATATAGCACCTCATTCCTATGTTTCATGATAAGATATAATATTCATTGCGAAGTGTCATGCATACCTCGTATTCACTTCAATGGAATGTAAGTGCGACACTTCCATGCTAGGAAATAGGGTTTGCAGATGTCTACGTATCGTAGTAAGAGAGTTCTAATGCTTCTTACAACGAGATGTCGCATTTCATTTCTATGTTTCGTGATAGGATATAATATTCATTGTGGAGTGTTATGTATACCTCGTATTCACTTCAAAAGAATGTAAATGCGACACTTCCTTGCTAGGAAATATTGTTTGCAGATGTCTACGTATCGTAGCAATGAAGTTCTAGTGCTTCTTATATCACGATATCGCATCTCATTTCTATGTTTCGTGATAAGGTATAATATTCATTGCGAAGTGTCATGTATACATCGTATTCACTTCAAAAGAATGTAAATGCGACACTTTCTTGCTAGGAAATATTGTTTGCAGATTTCTACGTATCGTCGCAATAGAGCTCTAATGCTTCTCAAAACGCGAAATCGCAACTCAATCCTATGTTTCATGAGAAGATATAATATTAATTGCGAAGTGTCATGTATATCTCGTATTCACTTCAAAAGAATGTAAATGCTAAACTTCCATGCTAGGAAATAGCGTTTGCAGATGTCTACGTATCCTAGCAATAGAGTTCTAATGCTTCTCAAAACGCGATATCGCAACTCACTCCTATGTTTCATGATAAGATATAATGTTCATTGCGAAGTGTCATGTATACCTCGATTTCACTTCACAAGAATGTAATTGCGACACTTCCTTGCTAGGAACTATTGTTTGCAGATGTCGACGTATCACAACAATAGAGTACTATTGCTTCTTAGAACGAGATGTCGTATCTAATGTCTATGTTTCATAATAAGATATAATATTCATTGTGTAATGTTATGTATACCTCGTATTCACTTCAATGGAATGTAAGTGCGACATTTCCTTGCTAGGAAATAGAGGTTGCAGATGTCTACGTATATTAGCAATAGAGTTCTAATGCTTCTCAAAACGCGATATAGCACCTCATTCCTATGTTTCATGATAAGATATAATATTCATTGCGAAGTGCCATGTATACCTCGTATTCACTTCAAAAGAGTGTAAATGCGACTATTCCTTGCTAGGAAACAGCGTTAGCAGATGTCTACGTATCGTAGAAATAGAGTTCTAATGCTACTTAAATCGCGATATCGCATCTCAATTGTATGTTTCGTGATAAGATATAATATTCATTGCGAAGTATCATGTATACCTCGTATTCACTCCAAAAGAATGTAAATGTGGCTATTGCTAGCTACGAAATAGCGTTTGCAGATGTCTACGTATCGTAGCAATAGAGTTCTAACGCTACTTAAATCGCGATATCGCAACTCATATATATGTTTCGTAATAAGATATAATATTCATTGCGAAGTGTCATGTATACCACGTATTCACTTCAAAAGAATGTAAGTGCGACACTTCCATGCCGGGAAATGGCGTTTGCAGATGTCTCCGCATCGTGGCCACAGAGTTCTAATGCTACTAAAAACGCGATATGGCATCTCTCTTCTATGTTTCATGATAAGATATAATATTCATTGCGAAGTGTCATGTATACCTCGTATTCACTTCAAAAGAATGTAAGTGCGACACTTCCATGCTAGGAAATAGCGTTCGCAGATGTCTCCGCTTCGAGGCCATAGAGTTATAATGCTTCTTACGACGCGATATCGCATCTCTCTTCTATGTTTCATGATAAGGTATAATATTCATTGCGAAGTGTCATGTATTCCTCGTATTCACTTCAAAAGATTGTAAATGCGACACTTCCTTGCTAGGAAATATTGTTTGCAGATGTCTACGTATCGTAAAAATAGAGTTATAATGCTTCTTAAAACGCGATTTCGCATATTTCATCTATGATTCTTGATAAGATATAATATTCATTGCCAAGTGCCATGTATACCTCGTATTCACTTCAAATGAATGTAAATGCGACACTTCCCTGCTAGGAAGTAGAGTTTGCAGATGTCTACGTATCGAAGCAATAGGGTTCTACTGCTTCTCAAAACGCGATGTCGCATCTCACTCCTATGTTTCATGATCAGATATAATATTCATTGCGAGGTGTCATGTATACCTCGTATTCACTTCAAAGGGACGTAAGTGCGACACTTCCTTGCTAGGAAATAGCGTTTCCAGATGACTACGTATCGAAACAATAGAGTTCTAATGATTCTTAAAACGCGATATCGCATCTCACTTCTATCTTTTATGATAAGATATAATATTCATTGCGAAGTGTCATGTATACCTCGTATTCACTTCAAAAGAATGTAGATGCGACACTTGCATGCTAGGAAATAGCGTTTGCAGATGTCTACGTATCGTAGCAATAGAGTTCTAATGCTTCTTAAAATGAGAAGTCGCATTTCATTTCTATGTTTCGTGATAAGATATAATATTCATTGTGGAGTGTTATGTATACCTCGTATTCACTTCAAAAGATTGTAAATGCGACGCTTCCTTGCTAGGAAATATTGTTTCCAGATGTCTACGTATCGTAAAAGTAGAGTTATAATGCTTCTTAAAACGCGATATCGCATATTTCCTCTATGAGTCTTGATAAGATATAATATTCATTGCGAAGCGTCATGTATACCTCATATTCACTTCAAAAGAATGTAAATGCGACACTTGCATGCTAGGAAATAGCGTTTGCAGATGTCTACGTATCGTAGCAATAGAGCTCTAATGCTTCTTAAAATGAGAAGTCGCATTTCATTTCTATGTTTCGTGATAAGATATAATATTCATTGTGGAGTGTTATGTATACCTCGTATTCACTTCAAAAGATTGTAAATGCGACGCTTCCTTGCTAGGAAATATTGTTTGCAGATGTCTACGTATCGTAAAAGTAGAGTTATAATGCTTCTTAAAACGCGATATCGCATATTTCCTCTATGAGTCTTGATAAGATATAATATTCATTGCGAAGTGTCATGCATACCTCGTATTCACTTCAATGGAATGTAAATGCGACACTTCCATGCTAGGAAATAGGGTTTGCAGATGTCTACGTATCGTAGTAAGAGAGTTCTAATACTTCTTAAAACGAGATGTCGCATCTCATTTCTATGTTTCATGATATGATAAAATATCCATTGCGAAGTGTAATGCATACTTCGTATTCACTTCAATGGAATGTAAATGCGACACTTCCATGCTAGGAAATAGCGCTCGCAGGTGTCTTCGTATCGTAGCAATAGGGTTCTATTGCTTCTTAGAACGCGATATCGCATCTCACTTCTATGTTTCATGATAAGATATAATATTCATTGCGAAGTGTCATGTATACCTCGTATTCACTTCAAAAGAGTGTAAATGCGACTATTCCTTGCTAGGAAATAGCGTTAGCAGATGTCTACGTATCGTAGCAATTGAGTTCTAATGCTACTTAAATCGCGATATCGTATCTCATTTCTATGTTTTGTGATAAGATATAATATTCATTGCGAGGTGTCATGCACACCTCGCATTCACTTCAAAAGAATGTAAATGCGACATTTCCTTGCTAGGAAATAGCGTATTCAGATGTCTACGTATCGTAGCAATAGTGTTCTAATGCTATTTAAATCGCGATATCGGATCTCATTTCTATGTTTCGTGATAAGATATAATATTCATTGCGAAGTGTTATGTACACCTCGTACTCAATTGAAAAGAAAGTAAATGCGACTATTGCTTGCTAGGAAATAGCGTTTGCAGATGTCTACGGATCGCAGCAATAGGGTTCCAATGCTACTTAAATTGCGATATCGCATCCCATATATATGTTTCGTGTGAAGATATAATATTCATTGCGAAATGTCACGTATACCTCGTTTTCACTTCAACAGAATGTAAGTGCGACACTTCCATGCTAGGAAATAGCGTTTGGAGATGTCTCCGCATCGAGACCGTAGAGTTCTAATGCTTCTTAAAATGCGATATCGCATCCCTCTCCCGTGTTTCATGATAAGATACAATATTCATTGCGAAGTGTCATGTATACCTCGTATTCACTTCAAAAGAATGTAAATGCGACTACTGCTTGCTAGGAAATAGCGTTTGCAGATGTCCGCGTATCGTAGCAATAGAGTTCTAATGCTACTTAAATCGCGATATAGCATCTCATTTGTATGTTTCGTGATAAGATATAATATTCATTCCGGAGTGTCATGTATGCCTCGAATTCAATTCAAAGGAATGTAAATGCGACACTTCCATGCTTGGAAATAGCTTTCGCAGATATCTCCACATCGAGGCATTAGGGTTCTAATGCTACTTAAATCGCGATATCGCATCTCATTTCAATGTTTCGTGATAAGATATAATATTCATTGCGAAGTGTCATGTACACCTCGTATTCAATTGAAAAGAAAGTAAATGCGACTATTGCTTGCTAGGAAATAGCGTTTGCAGATGTCTACGTATCGTAGCAATAGAGTTCTAATGCTACTTAAATCGCGATATCGCATCTCATTTCTATGTTTTGTAATAAGATATAATATTCAATGCGAGCTGTCATGTACACCTCGTATTCACTTCATAAGAATGTAAATGGGACACTTCCATGCTAGGAAATAGCGTTTGCAGATATCTCCGCATCGAGGCAATAGGGTTCAAATGCTTCTTAAGACGCGATATCGCATCTCACTTTTATGTTACATGATAAGAAATAATGTTCATTGCGATGTGTCATGTATACCTCGTATTCACTTCAAAAGAATGTAAATGCGACTATTCCTTGCTAGGAAATAGCGTTTGCAGATGCCTACGTATCGTAGCAATAGGGTTGTAGTGCTTCTCAAAACGCTATATCGCATCTCATATCTATGCTTCATGATAAGATATAATAATCATTGCGAAGTGTTATGTATACCTCGTATTCACTCCAAACGAATGTAAATGCGACACTTCCTTGCTGGGAAATAGCGTATTCAGATGTCTACGTATCGTAGCAATAGATTTCTAATGCTACTTAAATCGCGATATCGCATCTCATTTCTATATTTCGTGATAAGATATAATATTCATTGCGATGTGCCTTGTATACCTCGTATTTACTTCAAAAGAATGTAAATGCGACTTTTGCTTGCTAGGAAATAGCGTTTGCAGATGTCTACATATCGTAGCAATAGAGTTCTGGTGCTACTTAAATCGCGATATCGCATCTCATTTATATGTTTCGTGATAAGATATAATGTTCAGTGCGAAGTGTCATGTATATCTCGTATTCACTTCAAAGGAATGTAAATGCGACACTGAAATGCTAGGAAATAGCGTCTGCAGATGTCTAAGCGTCGGGGCAAACCAGTTCTAATGCTTCTTAAAACGCGATATCGCATCTCTCTTCTATGTTTCATGATAAGATATAATATTCATTGCGAAGTGTCATGTATACCTCGTATTCACTTCAAAAGAGTGTATATGCGACTATTCCTTGCTAGGAAATAGCGTTAGCAGATGTCTACGTATCGTAGCAATTGAGTTCTAATGCTACTTAAATCGCGATATCGTATCTCATTTCTATGTTTTGTGATAAGATATAATATTCATTGCGAGGTGTCATGCACACCTCGCATTCACTTCAAAAGAATGTAAATGCGACATTTCCTTGCTAGGAAATAGCGTATTCAGATGTCTATGTATCGTAGCAAAAGTGTTCTAATGCTACTTAAATCGCGATATCGCATCTCATTTCAATGTTTCGTGATAAGATATAATATTCATTGCGAAGTGTCATGTACACCTCGTATTCAATTGAAAAGAAAGTAAATGCGACTATTGCTTGCTAGGAAATAGCGTTTGCAGATGCCTACGTATCGTAGCAATAGGGTTGTAGTGCTTCTCAAAACGCTATATCGCATCTCATATCTATGCTTCATGATAAGATGTAATAATCATTGCGAAGTGTTATGTATACCTCGTATTCACTCCAAACGAATGTAAATGCGACACTTCCTTGCTGGGAAATAGCGTTTGCAGATATCTCCGCATCGAGGCAATAGGGTTCAAATGCTTCTTAAGACGCGATATCGCATCTCACTTTTATGTTACATGATAAGAAATAATGTTCATTGCGAAGTGTCATGTATAAAACGTATTCACTACAAAAGAATGTAAGTGCGACACTGATATGCTAGGAAATAGCGTCTGCAGATGTCTAAGCGTCGGGGCAATCCAGTTCTAATGCTTCTTAAAACGCGATATCGCATCTCTCTTCTATGTTTCATGATAAGATATAATATTCATTGCGAAGTGTCATGTATACCTCGTATTCACTTCAAAAGAGTGTAAATGCGACTATTCCTTGCTAGGAAATAGCGTTAGCAGATGTCTACGTATCGTAGCAATTGAGTTCTAATGCTACTTAAATCGCGATATCGTATCTCATTTCTATATTTCGTGATAAGATATAATATTCATTGCGATGTGCCTTGTATACCTCGTATTTACTTCAAAAGAATGTAAATGCGACTTTTGCTTCCTAGGAAATAGCGTTTGCAGATGTCTACATATCGTAGCAATAGAGTTCTGGTGCTACTTAAATCGCGATATCGCATCTCATTTATATGTTTCGTGATAAGATATAATGTTCAGTGCGAAGTGTCATGTATATCTCGTATTCACTTCAAAGGAATGTAAATGCGACACTTCCATGCTAGAAAATAGCGTTTGCAGATATCTCCGCATCGAGGCAATAGGGTTCAAATGCTTCTTAAGACGCGATATCGCATCTCACTTTTATGTTACATGATAAGAAATAATGTTCATTGCGATGTGTCATGTATACCTCGTATTCACTTCAAAAGAATGTAAATGCGACTATTCCTTGCTAGGAAATAGCGTTTGCAGATGTCTACGTATCGTAGCAATAGAGTTCTAATGCTTCTCAAAACGCGATATCGCATCTCTCATCTATGTTTCATGATAAGATATAATATTCATTGCGAAGTGTCATGTATACCTCGTATTCACTTCAAAAGAATGTAAGTGCGACACTTCCATGCTGGGAAATAGCGATTGCAGATGTCTACGTATCGTAGCAATGGAGTTCTAATGCTGCTCAAAACGCGATATCGCATCTCATTTCTATGCTTCATGATAAGATATAATATTCATTGCGAAGTGTCATGTATACCTCGTATTCACTTCAAAAGAATGTAAATGCGACACTTCCATGCTAGGAAATAGCGTTTGCAGATGTCTACGTATCGTAGCAATAGAGTTCTAATGCTTCTTAAAACGCGATATCGCATCTCACTGCTATGTTTCATGATAAGATATAATATTCATTATGGAGTGTCATGTATACCTCGTATTCACTTCAGTGGAATGTAAGTGCGACATGTCCATGCTAGGAAATAGAGTTTGCAGATGTCTACGTATATTAGCAACAGAGTTCTAATGCTTCTCAAAACGCGATATAGCACCCCATTCCTATGTTTCATGATAAGATATAATATTCATTGCGAAGTGTCACGTATATCTCGTATTCACTTCAAAAGAATGTAAATGCGACACTTCCATGCTAGGAAATAGCGTTTGCAGATGTCTACGCATTGTAGCAATAGATTTCTACTGCTTCTTAAAACGCGATATCGCATCTCACTGCTATGTTTCATTAGAAGATATAATATTCATTATAGAGTGTTATGTATACCTCGTACTCACTTCAAAAGAATGTAAATGCGACCCTTCCATACTAGGAAATAGCGTTTGCAGATGTGTGCGTATCGTAGCAATAGGTTTCTAATGCTTCTTAGGACGCGATATCGCATCTCACTTCTATGTTTCATGATAAGATATAATATTCATTGCGAAGTGTCATGTATACCTCGTACTCACTTCAAAAGAATGTAAATGCGACCCTTCCATTCTAGGAAATAGCGTTTGCAGATGTCTACGTATCGTAGCAATAGAGTTCTAATGCTTCTTAGAACGCGATATCGCATCTCACTTCTATGTTTCACGATAAGATATAATATTCATTGCGAAGTGTCATGTATACCTCGTATTCACTTCAAAAGAATGTAAATAAGACACTTCCATGCTAGGAAATAGCGTTTGCAGATGTCTACGTATCGTAGCAATAGGGTTCTAATGCTTCTTAGAACGCGATATCGCATCTCTCTTTTATGTTTCATGATAAGATATAATATTCATTGCGAAGTGTCATGTATACCTTGATTTCACTTCACAAGAATGTAAATGCGACACTTCCTTGCTAGGAAATATTATTTGCAGATGTTTACGTATCACAGCAATAGAGTACTAATGCTTCTTAAAACGAGATGTCGTATTTCATTTTTATGTTTCGTTATAAGATATAATATTCATTGTGTAATGTTATGTATACCTCGTATTCACTTCAGTGGAATGTAAGTGCGAAATTTCGTTGCTAGGGAATAGAGTTTGCAGATGTCTACATATATTAGCAATAGAGTTCTAATGCTTCTCAAAACGCGATATAGCACCTCATTCCTATGTTTCATGATAAGATATAATATTCATTGCGAAGTGTCATGTATATCTCGTATTCACTTCAAAAGAATGTAAATGCGACACTTCCATGCTAGGAAATAGCGTTTGCAGATGTCTACGTATTGTAGCAATAGATTTCTACTGCTTCTTAGAACGCGATATCGCATCTCACTGCTACGTTTCATTAGAAGATATAATATTCATTATGGAGTGTTATGTATACCTCGTACTCACTTCAAAATAATGTAAATGCGACCCTTCCATGCTAGGAAATAGCGTTTGCAGATGTCTGCGTATCGTAGCAATAGAGTTCTAATGCTTCTTAGAACGCGATATCGCATCTCACTTCTATGTTTCATGATAAGATATAATATTCATTGCGAAGTGTCATGTATACCTCGCATTCACTTCAAAAGAATGTAAATAAGACACCTCCATGCTAGGAAATAGCGTTTGCAGATGTCTACGTATCGTAGCAATAGAGTTCTAATGCTGCTTAGAACTCGATATCGCATCTCACTCCTATGTTTCATGATAAGGTATAATATTCATTGTGATGTGTCATGTATACCTCGTACTCACTTCAAAAGAATGTAAATGCGACACTTCCATGCGAGGATATAGCGTTTGCAGATGTCTACGTATCGTAGCAATAGTGTTTTAATGCTTCTAAGAACGCGATATCGCATCTCACTTCTATGATTCATGATAAGATATAATATTCATTGCGAAGTGTCATGTATACCTCGTATTCACTTCAAAAGAATGTAAATATGACACTTCCATGCTAGGAAATAGCGTTTGCAGATGTCTACGTATCGTATCAGTAGGGTTCTAATGCTTCTTAAAACGGGATGTCGTATTTCATTTCTATGTTTCGTAATAAGATACAATATTCATTGTGTAGTTTTATGTATACCTCGTATTCACTTCAGTGGAATGTATGTGCGACATGTCCATGCTAGGAAATAGAGTTTGCAGATGTCTACGTATCGTAGCAATAGAGTTCTACTGCTTCTCAAAACGCGATATAGCACCTCGTTCCTATGTTCCATGATAAGATATAATCCTCATTGCGAAGTGTCATGTATACCTCGCATTCACTTCAAAGGAATGTAAATAAGACACTTCCATGCTAGGAAATAGCGTTTGCAGATGTCTACGTATCGTAGCAATAGCGTTCTAATGCTTCTTAGAACGCGATATCGCATCTCACTTCTATGTTTCATGATAAGATATAATATTCATTATTGAGTGTTATGTATACCTCGTACTCACTTCAAAAGAATGTAAATGCGACCCTTCCATGCTAGGAAATAGCGTTTGCAGATGTCTGCGTATCGTAGCAATAGGGTTCTAATGCTACTTAAATCGCGATATCGTATCTCATTTCTATATTTCGTGATAAGATATAATATTCATTGCGATGTGCCTTGTATACCTCGTATTTACTTCAAAAGAATGTAAATGCGACTTTTGCTTGCTAGGAAATAGCGTTTGCAGATGTCTACATATCGTAGCAATAGAGTTCTGGTGCTACTTAAATCGCGATATCGCATCTCATTTATATGTTTCGTGATAAGATATAATGTTCAGTGCGAAGTGTCATGTATATCTCGTATTCACTTCAAAGGAATGTAAATGCGACACTTCCATGCTAGGAAATAGCGTTTGCAGATATCTCCGCATCGAGGCAATAGGGTTCAAATGCTTCTTAAGACGCGATATCGCATCTCACTTTTATGTTACATGATAAGAAATAATGTTCATTGCGAAGTGTCATGTATAACTCGTATTCACTACAAAAGAATGTAAGTGCGACACTGATATGCTAGGAAATAGCGTCTGCAGACGTCTAAGCGTCGGGGCAATCCAGTTCTAATGCTTCTTAAAACGCGATATCGCATCTCTCTTCTATGTTTCATGATAAGATATAATATTCATTGCGAAGTGTCATGTATACCTCGTATTCACTTCAAAAGAGTGTAAATGCGACTATTCCTTGCTAGGAAATAGCGTTAGCAGATGTCTACGTATCGTAGCTATTGAGTTCTAATGCTACTTAAATCGCGATATCGTATCTCATTTCTATGTTTTGTGATAAGATATAATATTCATTGCGAGGTGTCATGCACACCTCGCATTCACTTCAAAAGAATGTAAATGCGACATTTCCTTGCTAGGAAATAGCGTATTCAGATGTCTACGTATCGTAGCAATAGTGTTCTAATGCTACTTAAATAGCGATATCGGATCTCATTTCTATGTTTCGTGATAAGATATAATATTCATTGCGAAGCGTTATGTACACCTCGTACTCAATTGAAAAGAAAGTAAATGCGACTATTGCTTGCTAGGAAATAGCGTTTGCAGATGTCTACGGATCGCAGCAATAGGGTTCCAATGCTACTTAAATTGCGATATCGCATCCCATATATATGTTTCGTGTGAAGATATAATATTCATTGCGAAATGTCACGTATACCTCGTTTTCACTTCAAAAGAATGTAAGTGCGACACTTCCATGCTAGGAAATAGCGTTTGGAGATGTCTCCGTATCGAGACCGTAGAGTTCTAATGCTTCTTAAAATGCGATATCGCATCCCTCTTCCGTGTTTCATGATAAGATACAATATTCATTGCGAAGTGTCATGTATACCTCGTATTCACTTCAAAAGAATGTAAATGCGACTACTGCGTGCCAGGAAATAGCGTTTGCAGATGTCTACGTATCGTAGCAATAGAGTTCTAATGCTACTTAAATCGCGATATAGCATCTCATTTGTATGTTTCGTGATAAGATATAATATTCATTCCGGAGTGTCATGTATGCCTCGAATTCAATTCAAAGGAATGTAAATGCGACACTTCCATGCTTGGAAATAGCTTTCGCAGATATCTTCACATCGAGGCATTAGGGTTCTAATGCTTCTTAAGACGCGATATCGCATCTCTCTTCTATGTTACATGATAAGATATAATGTTCATTGTGAAGTGTCATGTATACCTCGTACTCACTTCAAAAGAATGTAAATGCGACTATCCCTTGCTAGGAAATAGCGTTTTCAGATGTCTATGTATCGTAGCAAAAGTGTTCTAATGCTACTTAAATCGCGATATCGCATCTCATTTCAATGTTTCGTGATAAGATATAATATTCATTGCGAAGTGTCATGTACACCTCGTATTCAATTGAAAAGAAAGTAAATGCGACTATTGCTTGCTAGGAAATAGCGTTTGCCGATGTCTACGTATCGTAGCAATAGAGTTCTAATGCTACTTAAATCGCGATATCGCATCTCATTTCTATGTTTTGTAATAAGATATAATATTCAATGCGAGCTGTCATGTACACCTCGTATTCACTTCATAAGAATGTAAATGGGACACTTCCATGCTAGAAAATAGCGTTTGCAGATATCTCCGCATCGAGGCAATAGGGTTCAAATGCTTCTTAAGACGCGATATCGCATCTCACTTTTATGTTACATGATAAGAAATAATGTTCATTGCGATGTGTCATGTATACCTCGTATTCACTTCAAAAGAATGTAAATGCGACTATTCCTTGCTAGGAAATAGCGTTTGCAGATGTCTACGTATCGTAGCAATAGAGTTCTAATGCTTCTCAAAACGCGATATCGCATCTCTCATCTATGTTTCATGATAAGATATAATATTCATTGCGAAGTGTCATGTATACCTCGTATTCACTTCAAAAGAATGTAAGTGCGACACTTCCATGCTGGGAAATAGCGATTGCAGATGTCTACGTATCGTAGCAATGGAGTTCTAATGCTGCTCAAAACGCGATATCGCATCTCATTTCTATGCTTCATGATAAGATATAATATTCATTGCGAAGTGTCATGTATACCTCGTATTCACTCCAAACGAATGTAAATGCAACACTTCCTTGCTAGGAGATAGCGTATTCAGATGTCTACGTATCGTAGCAATAGAGTTCTAATGCTACTTAATTCGCGATATCGCATCTTATTTCTATGTTTCGTGATAAGATATAATATTCATTCCGAAGTGTCATGTATACCTCGTATTCACTTCAAAAGAATGTAAATATGACACTTCCATGCTAGGAAATAGCGTTTGCAGATGTCTACGTATCGTATCAGTAGGGTTCTAATGCTTCTTAAAACGGGATGTCGTATTTCATTTCTATGTTTCGTAATAAGATACAATATTCATTGTGTAGTGCTATGTATACCTCGTATTCACTTCAGTGGAATGTATGTGCGACATGTCCATGCTAGGAAATAGAGTTTGCAGATGGCTACGTATCGTAGCAATAGAGTTCCACTGCTTCTCAAAACGCCATATAGCACCTCATTCCTATGTTTCATGATAAGATATAATATTTATTGCGAAGTGTCATGTATACCTCGTATTCACTTCAAAAGAATGCAAATAAGACACTTCTATGCTAGGAAATAGCGTTTGCAGATGTCTAGGTATCGTAGCAATAGAGTTCTAATGCTTCGTAAAACGCGATATCGCATCTCACTTCTATGCTTCATGATAAGATATAATATTCATTGCGAAGTGTCATGTATACCTCGTATTCACTTCAAAAGAATGTAAATGCGACACTTCCATGCTAGGAAATAGCGTTTGCAGATGTCTACGTATCGTAGCAATAGAGTTCTAATGCTTCTTAAAACGCGATATCGCATCTCACTGCTATGTTTCATGATAAGATATAATATTCATTATGGAGTGTCATGTATACCTCGTATTCACTTCAGTGGAATGTAAGTGCGACATGTCCATGCTAGGAAATAGAGTTTGCAGATGTCTACGTATATTAGCAACAGAGTTCTAATGCTTCTCAAAACGCGATATAGCACCCCATTCCTATGTTTCATGATAAGATATAATATTCATTGCGAAGTGTCACGTATATCTCGTATTCACTTCAAAAGAATGTAAATGCGACACTTCCATGCTAGGAAATAGCGTTTGCAGATGTCTACGTATTGTAGCAATAGATTTCTACTGCTTCTTAAAACGCGATATCGCATCTCACTGCTATGTTTCATTAGAAGATATAATATTCATTATAGAGTGTTATGTATACCTCGTACTCACTTCAAAAGAATGTAAATGCGACCCTTCCATACTAGGAAATAGCGTTTGCAGATGTCTGCGTATCGTAGCAATAGATTTCTAATGCTTCTTAGAACGCGATATCGCATCTCACTTCTATGTTTCATGATAAGATATAATATTCATTGCGAAGTGTCATGTATACCTCGTACTCACTTCAAAAGAATGTAAATGCGACCCTTCCATTCTAGGAAATAGCGTTTGCAGATGTCTACGTATCGTAGCAATAGAGTTCTAATGCTTCTTAGAACGCGATATCGCATCTCACTTCTATGTTTCACGATAAGATATAATATTCATTGCGAAGTGTCATGTATACCTCGTATTCACTTCAAAAGAATGTAAATAAGACACTTCCATGCTAGGAAATAGCGTTTGCAGATGTCTACGTATCGTAGCAATAGGGTTCTAATGCTTCTTAGAACGCGATATCGCATCTCTCTTCTATGTTTCATGATAAGATATAATATTCATTGCGAAGTGTCATGTATACCTCGATTTCACTTCACAAGAATGTAAATGCGACACTTCCTTGCTAGGAAATATTATTTGCAGATGTCTACGTATCACAGCAATAGAGTACTAATGCTTCTTAAAACGAGATGTCGTATTTCATTTTTATGTTTCGTAATAAGATATAATATTCATTGTGTAATGTTATGTATACCTCGTATTCACTTCAGTGGAATGTAAGTGCGAAATTTCGTTGCTAGGGAATAGAGTTTGCAGATGTCTACATATATTAGCAATAGAGTTCTAATGCTTCTCAAAACGCGATATAGCACCTCATTCCTATGTTTCATGATAAGATATAATATTCATTGCGAAGTGTCATGTATATCTCGTATTCACTTCAAAAGAATGTAAATGCGACACTTCCATGCTAGGAAATAGCGTTTGCAGATGTCTACGTATTGTAGCAATAGATTTCTACTGCTTCTTAGAACGCGATATCGCATCTCACTGCTACGTTTCATTAGAAGATATAATATTCATTATGGAGTGTTATGTATACCTCGTACTCACTTCAAAATAATGTAAATGCGACCCTTCCATGCTAGGAAATAGCGTTTGCAGATGTCTGCGTATCGTAGCAATAGAGTTCTAATGCTTCTTAGAACGCGATATCGCATCTCACTTCTATGTTTCATGATAAGATATAATATTCATTGCGAAGTGTCATGTACACCTCGTATTCACTTCAAAGGAATGTAAATAAGACACTTCCATGCTAGGAAATAGCGTTTGCAGATGTCTAGGTATCGTAGCAATAGAGTTCTAATTCTTCGTAAAACGCGATATCGCATCTCACTTCTATGTTTCATGATAAGATATAATATTCATTGCGAAGTGTCATGTATACCTCGTACTCACTTCAAAAGAATGTAAATGCGACCCTTCCATTCTAGGAAATAGCGTTTGCAGATGTCTACGTATCGTAGCAATAGAGTTCTAATGCTTCTTAGAACGCGATATCGCATCTCACTTCTATGTTTCACGATAAGATATAATATTCATTGCGAAGTGTTGTGTATACCTCGTATTCACTCCAAACAAATGTAAATGCGGCACAACCTTGCTAGGAGATAGTGTTTGCAGAAGTCTACGTATCCTAGCAATAGAGTTCTAATGCTTCTCAAAACGCGAAATCGCATCTCGTTTCTATGTTTCCTGATAAGATATAATATTCATTGCGAAGTGTCATGTATACCTCGTATTCACTTCAAAAGAATGTAAATGCGACTATTGCTTGCTAGGAAATAGCGTTTGCAGATGTATACGTATCGTAGCAATAGAGTTCTAATGCTTCTCAAAACGCGATATCGCATCTTTCATCTATGTTTCATGATAAGATATAATATTCATTGCGAAGTGTCATGCATACCTCGTACTCACTTCAAAAGAATGTAACTGCGACACTTCCTTGCTAGGAAGTAGCGTTTCCAGATGTCTACGTATCGAAGCAGTATATTTCTAATGCTTCTGCAAACGGGATATCGCATCTCATTTCTATTTTTCATGGTGAGATATAATATTCATTGCGATGTGTTTTGTATACCTCGCATACACTTCCAATGAATGTAAATGCGACACTTCCTTCCTTGGAAATAGCGTTTGCAGATGTCTACGAATCGTAGGAGTAGAGTACTAATGCTTCTTAAAACGCAATATCGCATCACATATCTATGTTTCATGATAAAATGAAATATTCAGTGCGATGTGTCACGTATACCTCGCAAACATTTCCAATGAATGTAAATGCGACACTTCCATGCTAGGAAATAGCGTTTGCAGATGTCTACGTATCGTGCAATAGCCTTCTACTGCTTCTTAGTACGCGATATCGCATCTCACTGCTATGTTTCGTGAGAAAATATAATATTCGTTATGGAGTGTTATGTATACCTCGTACTCACTTCAAAAGAATGTAAATGCGACCCTTCCATGCTAGGAAATAGCGTTTGCAGATGTCTACGTATCGTAGAAATAGCCTTCTACTGCTTCTTATTACGCGATATCGCATCTCACTTCTATGTTTCATGATAAGATATAATATTCATTGCGAAGTGTAATGTATACCTCGTAATCACAGCAAAGGATTGTAAATATGACACTTCCATGCTAGGAAATAGCGTTTGCAGTTGTCTACGTATCGTAGCAATAGAGTTCTAATGCCTCTTAAAATGAGATGTCGCATTTCATTTCTATGTTTCGTGGTAAGATATAATATTCATTGTGCAGTGTTATGTATACCTCGTTTTCACTTCAAAAGAATGTAAATGCGACACTTCCTTGCTAGGAAATAACATTTCCAGATGTCTACGCATCGTAGCAGTAGAGTTCTAGCGCTTCTTAAATCGCGATATCGCATCTCACTCCTATGTTTCGTGATAAGATATAATATTCATTGTAGAGTGTTATGTATACCCCGTACTCACTTCAAAAGAATGTAAATGCGACAGTTCCATGCTAGGAAACAGCGTTTGCAGATGTCTACGTTTCGTAGCAATAGAATTCTAATGCTTCTTAAAACGAGATGCCTCATTTCATTTCTATGTTCCGTGATAAGATATAATATTCATTGCGTAGTGTCATGTATATCTCGTATTCACTTCAAAAGAATGTAAATGCGACACTTTCATGCTAGGAAATAGCGTTTGCGGATGTCTACGTATCGTAGCAATAGAGTTCTTGCGCTTCTCAAATCGCGATATCGCATCTCACTTCTATGTTTCGTGATATGATATAATATTCATTGCGAAGTGTCATGTATACCTCGCATTCACTTCAAAAGAATGTAAATAAGACACCTCCATGCTAGGAAATAGCGTTTGCAGATGTCTACGTATCGTAGCAATAGAGTTCTAATGCTGCTTAGAACGCGATATCGCATCTCACTCCTATGTTTCATGATAAGGTATAATATTCATTGTGATGTGTCATGTATACCTCGTACTCACTTCAAAAGAATGTAAATGCGACACTTCCATGCGAGGATATAGCGTTTGCAGATGTCTACGTATCGTAGCAATAGTGTTCTAATGCTTCTAAGAACGCGATATCGCATCTCACTTCTATGATTCATGATAAGATATAATATTCATTGCGAAGTGTCATGTATACCTCGTATTCACTTCAAAAGAATGTAAATATGACACTTCCATGCTAGGAAATAGCGTTTGCAGATGTCTACGTATCGTATCAGTAGGGTTCTAATGCTTCTTAAAACGGGATGTCGTATTTCATTTCTATGTTTCGTAATAAGATACAATATTCATTGTGTAGTTTTATGTATACCTCGTATTCACTTCAGTGGAATGTATGTGCGACATGTCCATGCTAGGAAATAGAGTTTGCAGATGTCTACGTATCGTAGCAATAGAGTTCTACTGCTTCTCAAAACGCGATATAGCACCTCGTTCCTATGTTCCATGATAAGATATAATCCTCATTGCGAAGTGTCATGTATACCTCGCATTCACTTCAAAGGAATGTAAATAAGACACTTCCATGCTAGGAAATAGCGTTTGCAGATGTCTACGTATCGTAGCAATAGCGTTCTAATGCTTCTTAGAACGCGATATCGCATCTCACTTCTATGTTTCACGATAAGATATAATATTCATTGCGAAGTGTCATGTATACCTCGTATTCACTTCAAAAGAATGTAAATGCGACCCTTCCATGCTAGGAAATAGCGTTTGCAGATGTCTGCGTATCGTAGCAATAGGGTTCTAATGCTTCTTAGAACGCGATATCGCATCTCACTTCTATGTTTCATGATAAGATATAATATTCATTGCGAAGTGTCATGTATACCTCGTACTCACTTCAAAAGAATGTAAATGCGACCCTTCCATTCTAGGAAATAGCGTTTGCAGATGTCTACGCGTCGGGGCAATATAGATCTATTGCTTCTTAAAACGCGATATCGCATCTCACTTCTATGTTTCATGATAAGATATAATATTCATTGCGAAGTGTCATGTATACCTCGTATTCCCTGCAAACGAATGCAAATGCGACACTTCCTTGCTAGGAAATGGCGTAATCAGATGTCTACGTATCGTAGCAATAGAGTTCTAATGCTACTTAAATCGCGATATCGCATCTCATTTATATGTTTCGTGATAAGATATAATATTCTTCGCGAAGTGTCAGGTATATCTCGTATTCACTTCAAAAGAATGTAAATGCGACACTTCCATGCTAGGAAATAGCGTCTGCAGATGTCTACGCGTCGAGGCAATAGAGTTCTAATGCTTCTTAAAACGCGATATCGAATCTCAATTCTATGTTTCATTATAAGATATAATATTCATTGCGAAGTGTCATGTGTACCTCGTATTCACATCAAAAGAATGTAAATGCGACTATTCCTTGCTAGGGCATAGCGTTTGCAGATGCCTACGTATCGTAGCAATAGAGTTCTAATGCTTCTTAGATCGCGATATCGCATCTCATTTCTATGTTTCGTGATAAGTTATAATATTCATTCCGAAGTGTCATGTAAACCTCGAATTCACTTCAAAAGAATGTAAATGCGACTATTGGTTGCTAGGAAATAGCGATTGCAGATGTCTACGTATCGCAGCATTAGATTTCTAATGCTTCTCAAAACGCGATATCGCATCTCATTTCTATGTTTCCCGATAAGATATAATATTCATTGCGAACTGTCATGTACACCTCGTATTCACTTCAAAAGAATGTAAATGCGACACTTCCATGCTAGGAAATAGCGACTGCAGATGTCTACGCGTCGAGGCAATAGAGTTCTAATGCTTCTTAAAACGCGATATCGCATCTCACTTCTATGTTTCATGATAAGATATAATGTTCATTGCCAAGTGTCATATGTACCTCGTATTCACTTCAAAAGAATGTAAATGCGAATCTTCCTTGCTAGGAAATAGCGTTTGCAGATGACTACGTATCGGAGCAATGGAGTTCTAATGCTTCTCAAAACGAGATATCGCATCTCATTTCTATGCTTCATGATAAGATATAATATTCATTGCGGATTGTCGTGTACATCTCGTATTCACTTCAAAAGAATGTAAATGCGACACTTCCATGCTAGGAAATAGCGTCTGCAGATGTCTACGCGTCGAGGCAATAGAGTTCTAATGCTTCTTAAAACGCGATATCGCATCTCACTTCTATGTTTCATGATAAGATATAATATTCATTGCGAAGTGTCATGTATACCTCGTATTCACATCCAAAGAATGTAAATGCGACTATTCCTTGCTAGGGCATAGCGTTTGCAGATGCCTACTTATCGTAGCAATAGATTTCTAATGCTTCTTAGATCGCGATATCGCATCTCATTTCTATGTTTCGTGATAAGTTATAATAATCATTCCGAAGTGTCATGTAAGCCTCGAATTCACTTCAACAGAATGTAAATGCGACTATTGGTTGCTAGGAAATAGCGTTTGCAGATGACTACGTATCGGAGCAATGGTGTTCTAATGCTTCTCAAAACGAGATATCGCATCTCATTTCTATGCCTCATGATAAGATATAATATTCATTGCGAAGTGTCATGTATACCTCGTATTCCCTCCAAACGAATGTAAATGCGACACTTCCTTGCTAGGAAATGGCGTATTCAGATGTCTACGTATCGTAGCAATAGAGTTCTAATGCTACTTAAATCGCGATATCGCATCTCATTTATATGTTTCGTGATAAGATATAATATTCATCGCGAAGTGTCAGGTATACCTCGTATTCACATCAAAAGAATGTAAATGCGACACTTCCATGCTAGGAAATAGCGTCTGCAGATGTCTACGCGTCGAGGCAATAGAGTTCTAATGCCTCTTAAAACGCGATATCGAATCTCAATTATATGTTTCATTATAAGATATAATATTCATTGCGAAGTGTCATGAATTCCTCGTATTCACATCAAAAGAATGTAAATGCGACTATTCCTTGCTAGGGCATAGCGTTTGCAGATGCCTACGTATCGTAGGAATAGAGTTCTAATGCTTCTTAGATCGCGATATCGCGTCTCATTTCTATGTTTCGTGATAAGTTATAATATTCATTCCGAAGTGTCATGTAAACCTCGAATTCACTTCAAAAGAATGTAAATGCGACTATTGGTTGCTAGGAAATAGCGATTGCAGATGTCTTCGTATCGTAGCAATAGAGTTCTAATGCTTCTCAAAACGCGATATCGCATCTTATTTCTATGTTTCATGATAAGATATAATATTCATTGCGAAGTGTCATGTATACCTCGTATTCACTTCAAAAGAATGTAAATGCGACTACTCCTTGCTAGGGCATAGCGTTTGCAGATGCCTACGTATCGTAGCAATAGAGTTCTAATGCTTCTTAGATCGCGATATCGCATCTCAATCCTATGTTTCATTATAAGATATAATATTCATTGCGAAGTATCATGTATACCTCGTATTCACACCAAAAGAATGTAAATGCGACTATTCCTTGCTAGGGCATAGCGTTTGCAGAAGCCTACGTATCACAGCAATAGAGTTCTAATGCTTCTTAGATCGCGATATCGCATCTCATTCCTATGTTTCGTGATATGTTATAATATTCATTCCGTAGTGTCATGTAAACCTCGAATTCACTTCAAAAGAATGTAAATGCGACTATTGGTTGCTAGGAAATAGCGATTGCAGATGTCTACGTATCATAGCAATAGTGTTCTAATGCTTCTCAAAAAGCGATATCGCATCTCATTTCTAAGTTTCATGATAAGATATAATATTCATTGCGAAGTGTCATGTATACCTCGTATTCACATCAAAAGAATGTAAATGCGATTTCTCCTTGCTAGGGCATAGCGTTTGCAGATGCCTACGTATCGTAGCAATAGAGTTCTAATGCTTCTTAGATCGCGATATCGCATCTCATTTCTATGTTTCGTGATAAGTTATAATATTCATTCCGAAGAGTCATGTAAACCTCGAATTCACTTCAAAAGAATGTAAATGCGACTATTGGTTGCTAGGAAATAGCGATTGCAGATGTCTACGTATCGTAGCAATAGAGTTCTAATGCTTCTCAAAACGCGATATCGCATCTCTTTTCTATGTTTCATGATAAGATATAATGTTCACTGCGAAGTGTCATATATACCTAGTATTCACTTCAAAAGAATGTAAATGCGACACTTCCATGCTAGGAAATAGCGTCTGCAGATGTCTACGCGTCGAGGCAATAGAGTTCTAATGCTTCTTAAAACGCGATATCGCATCTCAATTCTATGTTTCATTATAAGATATAATATTCATTGCGAAGTGTGATGTATACCTCGTATTCACATCAAAAGAATGTAAATACGACTATTCCTTGCTAGGGCATAGCGTTTGCAGATGCCTACGTGTCGTAGCAATAGATTTCTAATGCTTCTTAGATCGCGATATCGCATCCCATTTCTATGTTTCGTGATATGTTATAATATTCATTCCGAAGTGTCGTGTAAACCTCGTATTCAATTCAAAAGAATGTAAATGCGACTATTGCTTGCTAGGAAATAGCGTTCGCAGATGTCTACGTATCGTAGCAATAGCGTTCTAATGCTTCTTGGATCGCGATATCGCATCTCATTTGTATGTCTCGTGATAAGTTATAATATTCATTCCGAAGTGAATTCTCTTCAAAAGAATGTAAATGCGAGACTTCCATGCTAGGAAATAGCGTTTGCAGATATCTTCGCACCGAGGCAATAGGGTTCTAGTGCTTCTTAAAACGCGATATCGCATCTCACTTCTATGTTACATGAAAAGATATAATGTTCAGTGCGAAGTGTTCTGTATACCTCGTATTCACTTCAAAAGAATGTAAATGCGAATCTTCCTTGCTAGGAAATAGCGTTTGCAGATGTCTACTTATCGTAGTAATTGGGTTCTAATGCTTCTCAAAACGCCATATCGCATCTCATTTCCATGTTTCGTGATAAGATATAATATTCACTGCGAAGGTTCATGTATACCTCGTATTCACATCAAAAGAATGTAAATGCGACTATTGCTTGCTAGGAAATAGCGTTTGCAGATGTCTACGTATCGTAGCAATAGCGTTCTAATGCTACTTAAATCGCGACATCACATCTCATTTCTATGTTTCGTGATAAGATATAATATTCATTGCAAAGTGTCATGTACACCTCGTATTCACTTCAAAAGAATGTAAATGCGACAATTCCATGCGACGAAATAGCGTTTGCAGATGCCTACATATCGTAGCAATGAATTTTTAATGCTACTTAAATCGCAATATCGCATCTCATTTATATGTTTCGTGAAAAGATATTATATTCATTGCGAAGTGTCAGGTATACCTCGTATTCACTTCAAAAGAATGTAAATGCGACGTTTCCATTCTAGGAGATAGCGTTTGCAGATGTCTACGTATAGTAGCAAAAGATTCCTAATGCTTCTTAAAACGAGATGTCGCATTTCACTACTATGTTTCGTGATAAGATATAATATTCATTGCGAAGTATCATGTACACCTCGTATTCACTTCAAAAGGAAGTAAATGCGACTATTGCTTGCTAGGAAATAGCGTTTGCAGATGTCTACGTATCGTAGCAATAGAGTTCTAATGCTTCTTAAAACGCGATATCGCATCTCACTACTATGTGTCATGACAAGATATAATATTCATTGCGAAGTGTCATGTATACCTCGATTTCACTTCACAAGAATGTAAATGCGACACTTCCTTGCTAGGAAATACTGTTTGCAGATGTCTACGTATCACAGCAATAGAGCACTAATGCTTCTTAAAACGAGATGTCGTATTTCATTTCTATGTTTCGTAATAAGATATATTATTCATTATGTAATGTTATGTATACCTCGTATTCACTTCAGTGGAATGTAATTGCGAAATTTCCTTGCTAGGAAATAGAGATTGCAGATGTCTACGTATATTAGCAGTAGAGTTCTAATGCTTCCCAAAACACGATATAGCACCTCATTCATATGTTTCATGATAAGATATAATTTTCATTGCGAAGTGTCATGTATATCTCGTATTCACTTCAAAAGAATGTAAATGCGACACTTCCATGCTAGGATATACCGTTTGCAGATGTCTACGTATCGTAGCAATAGAGTTCTAATGCTTCTCAAAAAGCGATATAGCACCTCATTCCTATGTTTCATGATAAGATATAATATTCATTGCGAAGTGTCATGTATATCTCGTATTCTCTTCAAACGAATGTAAATGCGACACTTCCATGCTAGGAAATAGCGTTTGCAGATGTCTACGTATCGTAGCAATAGAGTTCTAATGCTTCTTAAAACGCGATATCGCATCTCACTGCTATGTTTCATGAGAAGATATAATATTCATTGCGAAGTGTCATGTATATCTCGTATTCACATCAAAAGAATGTAAATGCGACACTTCCATGCTAGGAAATAGCGTTTGCAGATGTCTACGTATCGCAGCAATAGAGTTCCAATGCTTCCTAAAACGCGATATCGCATCACTCTTCTATGTTTCATGATAAGGTATAATATTCATAGCGAAGTGTCATGTATATCTCGTATTCTCTTCAAACTAATGTAAATGTGACACTTCCATGCTAGGAAATAGCGTTTGCAGATGTCTACGTATCGTAGCAATAGAGTTCTAATGCTTCTTAAAACGCGATATCGCATCTCACTGCTATGTTTCACGAGAAGATATAATATTCATTGCGAAGTGTCATGTATATCTCGTATTCACATGAAAAGAATGTAAATGCGACACTTCCATGCTAGGAAATAGCGTTTGCAGATGTCTACGTATCGCAGCAATAAAGTTCCAATGCTTCCTAAAACGCGATATCGCATCACTCTTCTATGTTTCATGATAAGGTATAATATTCATAGCGAAGTGTCATGTATACCTCGTATTCACTTCAAATGAATGTAAATGCGACTCTTCCATGCTAGGAAATAGCGTTTGCAGATGTCTACGTATCGTAGCAATAGAGTTCTAATGCTTCTTAAAACGCGATATCGCATCTCACTGCTATGTTTCATGATAAGATATAATATTCATTATGGAGTGATATGTATACTTCGCACTCACTTCAAAAGAAAGTAAATGCGACCCTTCCATGCTAGGGAATAGCCTTTGCAGATGTCTACGTATCGTAGCAATAGAGTTCTAATGCTTCTTAGAGCGCGATATCGCATCTCACTTTTATGTTTCATGATAAGATATAATATTCATTGCGAAGTGTCATGTACACCTCGTATTCACTTCAAAAGAATGTAAATGCGACACTTCCATGCTAGGAAATAGCGTTTGCAGATGCCTACATATCGTAGCAATGAATTTTTAATGCTACTTAAGTCGCAATATCGCATCTCATTTATATGTTTCGTGAAAAGATATAATATTCATTGCGAAGTGTCAGGTATACCTCGTATTCACTTCAAAAGAATGTAAATGCGACTACTGCCTGCTAGGAAATAGCGTTTGCAGATGTCTACGTATCGTAGCAATAGATTTCTAATGCTACTTAAATCGCGATATCGAATCTCATTTCTATGTTTCGTGATAAGATATAATATACATTACGAAGTGTCCTGTACACCTCGTATTCACTTCTAAAGAATGTAAATGCGACACTTCCATGCTAGGAAATAGCGTCTGCAGATGTCTTCGCGTCGAGGCTATAGAATTCTAATGCTTCTTAAAACGCGATATCGCAACTCACTCCTATGTTTGGTGATAAGATATAATATTCAATGCGAAGTGTCATGTATACCTCGAATTCACTTCAAAAGAATGTAAATGCGACAATTCCTTGCTAGGAAATAGCGTTTGCAGATGCCTACGTATTGTAGCAATAGAGTTCTAATGCTTCTTAGATCGCGATATCGCATCTCATATCTGTGATTCGTGATAAGTTAGAATATTCATTCCGAAGTGTCATGTATTCCTCGAATTCTCTTCAAAAGAATGTAAATGCGAGACTTCCATGCTAGGAAGTAGCGTTTGCAGATATCTTCGCATCGAGGCAATAGGGTTCTAGTGCTTCTTAAAACGCGATATCGCATCTCACTACTATGTTACATGATAAGTTATAATGTTCAGTGCGAAGTGTTCCGTATACCTCGTATTCACTTCAAAAGAATGTAAATGCGAATCTTCCTTGCTAGGAAATAGCGTTTGCAGATGTCTACGTATCGTAGTAATAGAGTTCTAATGCTTCTCAAAACGCCATATCGCATCTCATTTCCATGTTTCGTGATAAGATATAATATTCATTGCGAAGTATCATGTACACCTCGTATTCACTTCAAAAGGAAGTAAATGCGACTATTGCTTGCTAGGAAATAGCGTTTGCAAAGTTCTACGTATCGTACCAATAGTTCTAATGCTTCTTAAAGCGAGATATCGGATCTCACTTCAATGTTTCATGTCAAGATATAATATTCATAGCGAAGTGTCATGTATTCCTCGCATACACAGCTAAAGAATGTAAATGCGACACTTCCTTGCTAGGTAGTAACGTTTACAAATGCCTACGTATCGAAGCAGTAGAGTTCTAAAGCTTCTTAAAACACGATATAGCACCTCATTCCTATGTTTCATGATAAGATATAATATTCATTGCGAAATGTCATGTATATCTCGTATTCACTTCAAAAGAATGTAAATGCGACACTTCCATGCTAGGAAATACCGTTTGCAGATGTCTACGTATCGTAGCAATAGAGTTCTAATGCTTCTTAAAACGCGATATCGCATCTCACTTTTATGTTTCATGATAAGATATAATATTCATTGCGAAGTGTCATGTACACCTCGTATTCACTTCAAAAGAATGTAAATGCGACACTTCCATGCTAGGAAATAGCGTTTGCAGATGCCTACATATCGTAGCAATGAATTTTTAATGCTACTTAAATCGCAATATCGCATCTCATTTATATGTTTCGTGAAAAGATATAATATTCATTGCGAAGTGTCAGGTATACCTCGTATTCACTTCAAAAGAATGTAAATGCGACGTTTCCATCCTAGGAGATAGCGTTTGCAGATGTCTACGTATAGTAGCAAAAGAGTCCTAATGCTTCTTAAAACGAGATGTCGCATTTCACTACTATGTTTCGTGATAAGATATAATATTCATTGCGAAGTGTCATGTATATCTCGTATTCACATCAAAAGAATGTAAATGCGACACTTCCATGCTAGGAAATAGCGTTTGCAGATGTCTACGTATCGTAGCAATAGAGTTCTAATGCTTCTCAAAACACGATATAGCACCTCATTCCTATGTTTCATGATAAGATATAATATTCATTGCGAAGTGTCATGTATGTCTCGTATTCACTTCAAACGAATGTAAATGCGACACTTCCATGCTAGCAAATAGCGTTTGCAGATGTCTACGTATCGTAGCAATAGAGTTCTAATGCTTCTCAAAACGCGATATAGCACCTCATTCCTATGTTTCATGATAAGATATAATATTCATTGTGGAGTGTCATGTATACCTCGTATTCACTTCAAATGAATGTAAATGCGACACTTCCATGCTAGGAAGTAGCGGTTGCAGATGTCTACGTATCGTAGCAATAGGGTTCTGATGCTTCTTAAGACGCGATATCGCATCTCACTTCTATGTTACATGATAAGATATAATATTCATTGCGAAGTGTCATGTATACCTCGATTTCTCTTCACAAGAAAGTAAATGCGACACTTCCTTGCTAGGAAATAGTGTTTGCAGATGTCTACGTATCGCGGCAATAGAGTTCCAATGCTTCCTAAAACGCGATATCGCATCTCCCTTCTATGTTTCATGATAAGGTATAATATTCATTGCGAAGTGTCATGTATACCTCGTATTCACTACAAATGAATGTAAATGCGACACTTCCATGCTAGGAAGTAGCGTTTGCAGATGTCTACGTATCACAGCAATAGAGTACTAACGCTTCTTAAAACGAGATGTCGTATTTCATTTCTATGTTTCATAATAAGATATAATATTCATTGTGTAATGTTATGTATACCTCGTATTCACTTCAGTGGAATGAAAGTGCGAAATTTCCTTGCTAGGAAATAGAGTTTGCAGATGTCTACGTATATTAGCAATAGAGTTCTAATGCTTCTGAAAACGCGATATGGCACCTCATTCCTATGTTTCATGATAAGATATAATATTCATTGCGAAGTGTCATGTGTATCTCGTATTCACTGCAAACGAATGTAAATGCGACACTTCCATGCTAGGAAATAGCGCTTGCAGATGTCTACGTATCGTAGCAATAGAGTTCTAATGCTCCTTAAAACGCGATATCGCATCTCACTTCTACGTTTCATGATAAGGTATAATATTCATTGCGAAGTGTCATGTATATCTCGTATTCACTTCAAACGAATGTAAATGCGACACTTCCATGCTAGGAAATAGCGTTTGCAGATGTCTACGTATCGTAGCAATATAGTTCTAATGCTTCTTAAAACGCGATATCGCATCTCACTGCTATGTTTCATGAGAAGATATAATATTCATTGCGGAGTGTCATGTATACCTCGTATTCACTTCAAAAGAACGTAAATAAGACACTTCCACGCTAGGAAATAGCGTTTGCAGATGTCTACGTATCGTAGCAGTAGAGTTCCAATGCTTCCTAAAACGCTATATCGCATCTCCCTTCTATGTTTCATGATAAGGTATAATATTCACTGCGAAGTGTCATGTATACCTCGTATTCACTTCAAAAGAATGTAGATGCGACACTTCCATGCTAGGAAATAGCGTTTGCAGATGTCTACGTATCGTAGCACTAGAGTTCTAATGCTTCTTAGAACGCGATATCGCATCTCACTTCTATGTTTCATGATAAGATATAATATTCATTGCGAAGTGTCATGTATACCTCGTATTCACTTCAAAAGAACGTAGGTGCGACACTTCCATGCTAGGAAGTAGCGTTTGCAGATGTCTACGTATCGTAGCAATAGAGTTCTAATGCTTCTTAGAACGCGATATCGCATCTCACTTTTATGTTTCATGATAAGGTATAATATTCATAGCGAAGTGTCATGTATACCTCGTATTCACTTCAAATGAATGTAAACGCGACACTTCCATGCTAGGAAATAGCGTTTGCAGATGTCTACGTATCGTAGCAATAGCGTTCTAATGCTTCTTGGATCGCGATATCGCATCTCATTTGTATGTCTCGTGATAAGTTATAATATTCATTCCGAAGTGAATTCTCTTCAAAAGAATGTAAATGCGAGACTTCCATGCTAGGAAATAGCGTTTGCAGATATCTTCGCACCGAGGCAATAGGGTTCTAGTGCTTCTTAAAACGCGATATCGCATCTCACTTCTATGTTACATGAAAAGATATAATGTTCAGTGCGAAGTGTTCTGTATACCTCGTATTCACTTCAAAAGAATGTAAATGCGAATCTTCCTTGCTAGGAAATAGCGTTTGCAGATGTCTACTTATCGTAGTAATTGGGTTCTAATGCTTCTCAAAACGCCATATCGCATCTCATTTCCATGTTTCGTGATAAGATATAATATTCACTGCGAAGGTTCATGTATACCTCGTATTCACATCAAAAGAATGTAAATGCGACTATTGCTTGCTAGGAAATAGCGTTTGCAGATGT